>NW_027309401.1:0-36147 GCF_047496885.1 Scyliorhinus torazame | reverse complement strand
CATGTCCCCTCCTTGCTCGTCTTAGCTCTCTCTTTAGATCCTTCCTCGCTACCTTGTAACTATCCATCGCCCCAACCGAAACTTCACACTTCATCTTCACATAGGCCTCCTTCTTCCTCTTAACAAGAGATTCCACTTCCTTGGTAAACCACGGTTCCCTCGCTCGATGCCTTCCTCCCTGTCTGACCGGTACATACTTATCAAGAACACGCAGTAGCTGATCCTTGAACAAGCCCCACTTATCCAGTGTGCCCAACACTTGCAGCCTACTTCTCCACCTTATCCCCCCCAAGTCACGTCTAATGGCATCATAATTGCCCTTCCCCCAGCTATAACTCTTGCCCTGCGGTGTATACTTATCCCTTTCCATCATTAACGTAAACGTCACCGAATTGTGGTCACTGTCCCCAAAGTGCTCTCCTACCTCCAAATCCAACACCTGGCCTGGTTCATTACCCAAAACCAAATCCAACGTGGCCTCGCCTCTTGTTGGCCTGTCAACATATTGTTTCAGGAAACCCTCCTGCACACACTGTACAAAAAACGACCCATCTATTGTACTCGAACTACATCTTTTCCAGTCAATATTTGGAAAGTTAAAGTCTCCCATAATAACTACCCTGTTACTTTCGCTCATATCCAGAATCATCTTCGCCATCCTTTCCTCTACATCCCTAGAACTATTAGGAGGCCTATAAAAAACTCCCAACAGGGTGACCTCTCCTTTCCTGTTTCTAACTTCAGCCCATACTACCTCGGAAAAAGAGTCCCCATCTAGCATCCTCTCCGCCACCGTAATACTGCTCTTGACTAGCAGCGCCACACCTCCCCCTCTTTTGCCTCCTTCTCTGAGCTTACTAAAACACCTAAACCCCGGAACCTGCAACATCCATTCCTGTCCCTGCTCTATACATGTCTCCGAAATGGCCACAGCATCGAAGTCCCAGGTACCAACCCATGCTGCCAGTTCCCCTACCTTGTTTCGTATACTCCTGGCATTGAAGTAGACACACTTCAAACCACCTACCTGAACCCTGGCCCCCTCCTGCGACGTCAAATCTGTGCTCCTGACCTCTATGCTCTCATTCTCCCTTACCCTAAAACTACAATCCAGGTTCCCATGCCCCTGCTGCATTAGTTTAAACCCCCCCAAAGAGCACTAACAAATCTCCCCCCCAGGATATTTGTGCCCCTCAGGTTCAGATGTAGACCATCCTGTCTGTAGAGGTCCCACCTTCCCCAGAAAGAGTTAGAAGAAAAAAAGCCCTTCTAATTCCAGAGTATCTATTTCAAACACTCAGACCCAGTCTTACACAGGTCACTCCTCACACAACCAACCCCCTCTCCCCAGTCCCATCCGATTTCCCACCTGCCTTGGAACAGCCCCCCCCACTCCCCCATCTCCTTCAGGACAGATCTTCTCCAGCCCCTAGTCCACACCTATCCTGGACAGATATCGCAGCCAACCACCTGCCCCAAGGTCCAATCCCCTTCGCTCCTGACCAAAACCACCCTTCCCCCCCAATCCACCCCCCCCCCGACACAAGTCGAGTCCTGCTCCCACCCCCACCTGATCCCCATTTCCCTCAGCCCACCACCCTCCCAGTCTCTCAACAAAGCCCCCCCCCCGATTGTCTGAGGTACGTCCCTTTGAAACTTACCTTCTCCCTTTAAATTGTCCCTTTAAATGTCTCCTTCGTGACACCTAATGCCCTAAAAGGACATTTGTTCCCTGCACCCCAGTTACTCCTCGCCAATGGAGCCGGGGGCACGCTTTGCAGCTCCTGTCTCACCCAGCCTGCGTGAGGAAGGTTGGGCGAGACAGGGGCTTTGCAATTACAGCGAGGCTGCGTCCAATCAGAATTGCAATCTGCCGGAAGACTGCCACTTTGAGGAAGGTTTCAGGCCTGTCACAAAGGATTACTGTGAACATGAAAAAAGTAGATCAAGTCATGGGACCTTGGTACACTGAAATGAAAAAATTAAATGAAAATCGCTTATTGTCACAAGTAGGCTTCAAATGAAGTTACTGTGGAAAGCTCCTAGTCACCACATTCCGGCGCCTGTTCAGGGAGGCTGGTTCGGGAAGGTTGATCTTGGAGGGGAAGGAAGAGAAACCATTGCTGGAGGGGTTGTAGCTGTGCTCAAACATGCTGTGGGTGAAACAGACTCGCATATTTAAACGTGTCTTAAAATTCATTTAAAAATGTGCAGCCCGGTCAAGGCTGGAGTTTCCCAGCTCCTGGGATTCACCGGCCCAAACAGCGCAGCGTCAGGCCAGCACCAATCAGTATTGATTTCCATCACTACTGATTTCCATCAGTACTGATTTCTATCAATGGAGACCAGACTTGATGACCAGGCCCGGAGTGGGTGGTGGTGCTCGTACACCATTGGAACCCCTGGGTTGTCAAGGACAGGGCAGGGCAGAATACTGTCTAGCACCCAGGCAGTGCCAACATGGCACCTGGGCAGTTCCAACTTGACACTCTGGCAGTGCTGAGGTTGGCACGGCATGGATTCCAGGGGCAATGCCAGGGTACCAACGGACAGCGCCTGAGAAGGGGCATGGTTATGAATGGGTGGGGATATGAGAAGGTGCATAAAAGGGGGGGGAGGCCCCGGCACAGGAGGTGTTCTGGAGGGGGGTTGCGGGAACAGTATCTAAGGTGGTGAAAGTCCGGGTCAAGCCAAGCTGGGGGCTAGCACTATTTGGAGTAGTGGGCGAGCCGGGAGTGCAGGAGGCGAAAGAGGCCGGCATTCTGGCCTTTGCGTCCCTAGTAGCCCGGCGAAGGATCTTGCTAATGTGGAAGGAGGCGAAGCCCCCCCAGCGTGGAGGCCTGGATAAATGATATGGCTGGGTTTATCAAGTTGGAAAGGATAAAGTTCGCCTTGAGAGGGTCTGCGCAGGGGTTCTACAGGCGGTGGCAACCGTTCCTAGACCATCTCGCGGAGCGTTAGATGAAGGTCTGACAGCAGCAGCAGCAACCCAGGGGGGTGGGGGGAGGGGGGACATTGTTCGTTGTGGGGGGGGGGGGGGGGGGGGGGGGAGAGTGGGGGGGGGGGGGGGGGGGGGGAGGGGGGTTCCTGTGGGGGCATGTGAGCAAGAAAGAATGATCCGGAAACTGACATGTACGGGAAGAATCCGATGTACAAAGTTCTGTATTTTATTGACTTGCTATGTTCATGTCTTGCCACGAGTTCTTTTTCTTTTCTTTGTTACGGGGTGGGGGGTTTGTTTGTAAGGTGGAAAATATTGTTATTGAAAAATTCTTAATAAAAATATTTTTTTTTTTTAAAAGGGGGGGGGGGGGCCTGAAGGGGTGCAAGAGGTTGGAAATGTGAAAGGGGGCTAAGAAAGGTGGGGGTGTGAAAGGGGGGCTAAGAAGGAGGTAGGTACAGAAGCAAATATATGGGAGGGGGCTTTCAGTGATCCCATAGTGGGGTATGCTCACTTTGGGGTGGGGGGGAGCGATGTCCTAATACCAATGAGGGTGGATGGATGGGGGTGAGGGTGGGGCCGGGTCGCCCTCATGCGTAAGTGGTGTGAGGGGGGAAGAGGGTGATACGGATATTTAGTGATGGGTGGCGGGGGGGGGGCTAGGTGGGGGTGTTACCCATGTCTATGGGGATAGCGATGTCCGTGGACGCGGGGGTTGGGGTTGAAGACCTTCAACTTAACTTTGAGATCTGGGCACCCTTTAAAAAGGGCACTCTGGGGCGGGATTCTCCGACCCCCCCGCCGGGTCGGAGAATCGCCGGGGGCTGGCGTGAATCCCGCCCCCACCGGTTGCCGAATTCTCCGGCACTGGATATTCGGCGGGGTGGGAATCGCGCCGTGCCGGTTGGCGGGTCCACCCCGGCGATTCTCTGGCCCGCGATGGGCCGAAGTCCCGCTGCTGGAATGCCTTTCCCGCCGGCGAGAATCAAACCACCTCTCTTACCGGCGGGACAAGGCGGCGCGGGCAGGCTGTGGGGTCCTGGGGGGACGCGGGGCGATCTGGCCCCGGGGGATGCCCCCACGGTGGCCTGGTCCGCGGTCGGGGCCCACTGATCCGCGGGCGGGCCTGTGCAATGGGGGCACTCTTTTCCTTCCGCCTTCGCCATGGTCTCCACTGTGGTGGAGGCAGAAGAGCCCCCCTCCACTGCTCATGCGCGGGGATGCCGTGAGCGGCCGCTGACGCTCCCGCGCATGCGCCGCACGGCAAAGTCAGTTTCGCGCCAGCTGGAGGGCACCAAAGGCCTTTCCCGCCAGCTGGCGGGGTGGAAATCAGTCCGTCGCGGGCCTAGCCCCTCAAGGTTAGGGCTCGGCCCCTCAAGATGCGGAGGATTCCGCACCTTTGGGCGGCGCGATGCCGGACTGATTCGCGCCGTTTTTGGCATCGATCGGCGGACATCGCGCCGATTGCGGAGAATCCCGCCCCATATCTCTGAGGAGCTGGTCTTGCCAACATCCTTCGTTCCCCACTCCAGAAGGTTTGGTACATATCAGTGAGAATCTCTCCAAGTTCCAAAAAATGACTAAGTTTGGGTGAATTGTGACCTGGATCATGCTCAAACACCTGACTGAAATCGCCCTGCAATTCCTGCCCAAAATGGCATTGCCATTTTTTGGGAGAATTCCTTCTAGTTTTGAAACAAATTGAGAGAAGACTTGGGCTGGGCTGATAAATGGAAAGTAATATTCACACATACAATTGCCAGGCAATGAGCATTTCCAACAAGAGAATACAACTATCTTCCTTTGATATTCAGTGGCATTACCATCATTGAATCTCCCATTATCAACATCCTGTGGATTACCATTGATGAGAAACCGAACTGGACTAGGCTACAGATACTCTGGCTACAAAAACAGATCAGAGGCTGGAAATTCTGCCTACTCTCTATGTGGGTGCAGCTTCAATAACACGCAAGAAGCTCAACACCATCCAGGACAAATGCAAGTTTTCTCCAAGTCACACACCATCTGACTTGGAATTATATTGCTGTTCCTTCACTATTGCGGAGGCCAGAATCCTGGAATTCCCTTCCTAGCAGCAGTGCAGGTGTGTCTGCACCATATGAACTGCAGTGGTATAAGAAGGTGGCTCACCACCACCTTCTCAAAAGGCAATTAGTGATGGGCAACAAATGCTGGCCTTGTCAATGATGCTCATATCCTGTAAAAGAATATTAAAAAAACGGAAACATTCAGGAATAACTCTTGCATACTCTTGGTTTAGACAATGCTTACTTAACTAAATCTTCAAATGCCTCAAATGCAACCATGACTCCCATTCGCTGGCATAAAAGTGACTGCTTGTTGGTGATGAAGAGGTCATTGCTCTGTCGATTCAGCTCATAGTGAATTGTGCTGGTTGGAATAGACATCCTACCGATTAGACAAACAAAAAGAACCAGTCAGGTACATATTGCAAACACAAAACTTTAGCCCTTTTTATGTTAGCTTCAAATAACTACATTGTAATCAGAGTGGCGGATTGCTGAAGAAAATGTCACAAAATGTTTTAATGCCAGAATAACGTTCACTGTTCGCACTTTGCTATCCTGCTCTTGTTTAATTGGTGACATGTTGACATGAGGCAATATTTCTTCTTCTAACACACAATAATTTGAATCAAATCAAAAAGCTTAGAGCATGAAACAGCGGCCCTTAGCTTTAAAGACAACCCGAGACCTCAATGTAACAAAAAAAAGTCAACATTGCAAAACCGAGGACCGGATTCTCAGCCGCCTGCCGCCAGAAGCGGGGTCCCCGCGCTACGGAAAATCACAAAATCGGGATAGGAGCTGGGCATCGGCGGGCACCGATCCGAACGTGATGCTCTGACCCTCCGCTGACAGCGGGATCAAGGTTCGCACCCGTGCGCGAGCGGGAGGATGTAAATGTGCATCTTAATTATCCATTTGCATCCATTTAGTAGGCCCAACACGCTATTCTCTGGCCCTCCGTGATTCTCTAGTCCCCTGGGCTGGGAATCACGTGGGCAGGGATTACTACAGGTCTCACCAAATGTGAGCCTGGCATGGTGGACCTTGGGGTAACTCCTTAAGGGAGTTGTCCCCAAAGTCCATCCAAGCGCCAGCCCCCTCCAATGCACCACCTGTCCACCCCTCCCTTACCAGATCCCGCCCCCCCCCCCGATGCACCCCCCCACACCCCCCGATGCACCCCCCCTACCCCCCCCCAGTGATCCGCAAAACAGGAGAATCCCCAAGAGACCTCCTTAATAGGGAGACCCTCCCCCCCGGGACTCTTAACTGTTGGAATCCCCACAGAGACCCCCTAACTAAAGGAACCCCTAACCCCCCATAGGGACTCCCTAATAAAGGGCCTCCCCCGACAGACACCCTCTGACTACAGGGCCACCCCACAGAGATCCTCCAACTATTTTGTTTTTTAAACAGTATTTTCAACATTTTTACAATATAAAACAACCCCAAACAAACAAAAAAAACCCCAACCACCCGCTCCCTCTGCAGTCAACGGTAACCAACTCCCAAAAGTGCACGATGAACAAGTCCCAACAATTGTAGAACCCCTCATTCGCCCCCCCACAACGCAAACTTCACCGTTTCCAGGGTCAAAAACATGTAAAACCCTCAAATTGCACTAAACACCGCCCTCCAAAACGTTCCAGCTTCGGGCAGGACCAAAACATACGAACATGGTCCGCAGGGCCCCTCCCACATCGCTCGCAGACATCCTCGACCCCCTTGAACAGCCGGCTCATCCTTGAGGTGCGCCATGTACATTACATTCAGCTGCATCAGCCCCCAACCTCTTGCATGAAGTTGATGCATTCACCCTCTGCTGCACTTCATACTCCGCATTCGCTGCCTATGCTGGAAGTCCCTCTTCCAGCGACCCCCCAGCTCTTCCTCCCACTTTGTCTTAATCCCCTCCATGGGCACCTCCTCCAGAAACCTCCTATAAATCACTGAGACGAGCCCCCCTCCAACCCCCTCACAGATAGCACTGCCTCCAGCAACGAGGAAACCGGTGCTATCGGGAAGGTCGGGAAAACCTTACTCGCAAAGTCCCGCACCCGAATGTACCTAAAACCTTCCCCCAGCGCCAACCCATACTTCTCGCCCAACTCCTCCAAACTCGCAAATCGCCCTCCTAGGAACAGATCCTTAATTTCCTTAACCCCCTCCTGTCCCATCCCCGAAACCTCGCATCCATCCTCCCCGGCTCGAACCTATGATACCCTAATCAGCATCCCCCCAGACCCGGCCCCCAGCTTAAAGTGCTGTCTAAACTGCCTCCAAATCTTCAACGCGGCCACCACCACCGGATTCACCGAATATTTCCCTGGGGCCATCGGGAGTGACACCTTTGCCAGCGCTCGCAAACCCGACCCCCTACAAGAGCCCACCTCCACCTTTACCCAGAGAGCACCCCTCCACCCCCCACCTTGCTCCAGCTGCACGTCTTCTCCGCATTCGCTGCCCAATAATAATACAGTGAGTTTGGGAGGCCTGGAACCCTGTCTGCCGTCCTCTACAGTATCACCCTGGCCATCTTCCCCCCTCGAAACTAACGTGGAGATCAGCCTGCCCACCCGCCCCTAGAGAATGGCTAAGCCAAAAAGACCAGTAGGCATTGAACCAAAAACATGAATCGTGGCAAAACATTCATTTTAACAGCCTGCACACGGCCCGCCAACAACAGAGGAAGATTATCACACCTCAGCAAATCAGCCTTCACCCTCCCCACCAAACTAGTGAAATTAAACTTCCGAAGCTCTGCCCTAACCCACACCACCTGCACCCCCAAATACCGAATATGAGTTACCGCCAGGCGGAATGGCAACCCCCCATCCCGTTCTGACTCCCGGTGAGAAGACCATAAAATGCTTGCTTTTCCTTAAATTCAGTTTATACCCCGAAAACATCTCAAATCTCTGGAGCAGCTCCATTATATTCTCCACTGACGTGCTCGGCTACAAAATTATAGTAGCACATCATTGGCGTACAGGGACACTCTTATGCTCCACCCCCCTCCCTCACTATCCCCTTCCACAATCCCAAGCTCCTCAGCGCAATGGCCAAGGGCTCTGTAACCAATGCAAACCTCGTACCCCAATGCAGTGCGAAATACCCAGAATTCGTGCTGTTAGTGCGCACACTTGCCATCGGCTCCTTATACAGCCGTTGCACCCACGCTACAACTTCGGCCCAATCCCAAATCTCTCCAGTATTGCCATCAAATAACTCTACTCGACTCCATCAAACGCCTACTCCACGTCCAACGCCACTAACACCACAGTCTCCCGTTCCTCAGCCGGTGAAAGAACCACATTCAACAACCTCCTCACATTCAAGAACAATGGTCTTCCCTTTACGAACCCCATCTGGTCCTCCCCAATCACCTGCGGGAGACATCCTTCCAACCTTAACGCCAACACCTTTGCCAGTATCTTGGCATCCACATTCAGCAGAGATATGGGTCTACACAATCCACACTCCATCAGATCTTTGACCTGATTTAACAGCAATGAGATGGAAGCTGTTATTGAAAATATGGAAAGATGTGTCATTTGAAACATGGAAGTCTGGCAATATCTGGTCTGAGAGAAACATGTGAGGATACAGGGAAAGTTCCCACAAAGGGTTAACAGCAGCTGCCAGGGAAGGATTGTAAAATGCAGATATCCTTGGTCAAGCAGGCTTAGCAAACAAGACAAACAGGATTTTGAATGAAGCCAAAAACAATGGCTCACACCTTCATTGAAATTAACTATCTTAGTTAGCAGCTGGAAAAAAGGATGAGGTTCAGTTGAATTCTAGGTGTGACATTTTGCTAATACCAGGTAAATTAAAGAAAACTGGAGACTATCAGTCTAGGAGAAACATAATTCAAAGCCAAAATCAAAGTCAAAATTATGAGCTGAGGACACAATTGGAAAATAAAACTATAGAAATGACAGGAACCAAACCAAAATTCACACCTCTTGAAGTCAAAGCATTTTTGAATATCACAAAGGACACAATGTAATCAGACCTATGAGATGAGGTTATGTCAAAATGAATACTTAGTTGGATTAGAAGGTTTAGATCAGATACTTTTTACAATCAAAGTTAAATAAGAGTTACTTTACAATAACGTCATAAAAACTAGATAACTGTTAGAAAAATATATAAACCCGAAGAAAGGGAACAGCAGCCAGAACCAGAACTCAGAGAGAGAGAGAGAGAAGCAGATAAGGAACAAGCAGCTCAGAGTCAGATTAAAGTCAGCTCGACCATGGGAAATGGACAGGGCATAGCAGCCGAGCTAAAATAGCTAATACACCTAAGGAAGACTACAATTTAAAGAGTAGGCAGAGTCAGCTCAGAGTCAGCTCAGAGACAGCCAGCAGAGTCAGCTCTCACAGCTCAGTACATGGGAAAGACAGGACACAGCAACCGAACTCATCAGCGAATACATCTAAAGAAGACCAGACTTTAAAGAAGATTGTTTGTCAAGTTGGGCCTGAAGGTCCCTTCAACCAACCAGAAGGATCCAGAAGCAAGATTTTTTTCCTTTCAGTAAAGAAAGTATTTGCAGCTTTTAAAAGAAAAAATATAATAATAAAATAACTTAATTTAACCTGAAATAGTGGTTATTCCAAAGTCTACTTTACTTACTTAGCAATGCGGGACCCAGGATCGATGCTACTAAGTGGTAAGTAGATTAAATCTTCGGTGAACGTATGGGTTATACCGGGGGATAATTTGAAAACACAATTTGACCTGAATAGCACCCACTGAAGCTTGCAACGGAGTCGGGGAATGAGAATCCCTGATCACCATTTAGAATGTCGGCCTTTTTTGGTATAGGGGGAATTCTAAGAATAGTGGTGAGTTTTCAAAAACAAAGCCTGTCCCATTGTTTGCAGCAAGGCACCCCTAAGCTCCTCCCCCAGTGGCTCCAACCTATACAGGTCCCTATAAAATTCCTCAAATACTTTATTAATCTGCTCTACAGCCACCATCAACTCCCTCGCCAGTCCGTCACACAAACCTGCCTCCCATTCATTGACTCCATCAAACCTCCCGCTGCCTGGGGAAAGCGGGCAGGATAATCAAAGGCCCTCCCACTCGGCTTACTCACTCTTCCAACTTCTTCCATCGGGCAGGAGATACAGAAATCTGAGAACACGCACCAACAGTCTCAAAAACAGCTTCTACCCTGCTGTTATCAGACTCCTAAATGACCCTCTTATGGATTGACCTCATTAACACTACATCTGATGCAGGTGTTATGTAGTTACATTGTATACCTTGTTAGGGTTAGGGAAACTTGAGTTGCCCTATTATGTATTTTCTTTTATTCCCTTTTCTTCCCATGTACTTAATGATCTGTTGATAATAAACAAATCCAATCCAATCCAATAAGTTGAACCTCGCCCACAACTCCTTCCTCTTTGCCAGGAGATCCGGGCCCAGGTCCCCCGCATACTTCCCATCCACCTCCAAAATCTCCTTTATCAGTCGTTGGCTTTCCTCCCTCTCCTCCCTATCCATCTTAGCCTTAAACAAGATCACCTCCCACCTCACTACCGCCTTCAGAACCTCCCAAACCACCGACCGCGAGACCTCCCCCGTGCAATTAAACCCCACATACTGTTTGATCACCTTCCCAATCTTGTCCCAGAAGCTCTGGTCCACTAATAACCCCACATCCATTTTCAACCCCGGTCTCTGGGACCTCCAAACCCACATCCATCCAATACGGAGGGTGTTCCAAAATAACAATTGCTGAGTACTCCAACCTCTTAACCCCAGCCAACAGCGCCTTTGCCACCACAAAAAAGTAAATCCTCAAATACACCTTAATAATAATAATCTTTATTAGTGTCACAAGTAGGCTTACATTAACACTGCAATTAAGTTACTGTGAAAATCCTCTAGTCGCCACATTCCGGCGCCTGTTCAGGTACACAGAGGGAGAATTCAGAATGCCCAATTCACCCTAATAAGCACGTCTTTCAGGACTTGTGGGAGCAAACCGGAGCACCCGGAGGAAACCCACACAGGCACGGGGAGAACGTGCAAACACCACAAAGACAGTGACCCAAGCCAGGAATTGAACAGACGGTGGAACTTCGGTTGTCCTCGTGTTTCCAATGCCCTTCTTCTAGGTCTTTGACATCTCGCACCTTCCTTATAACTTGCCACACTTGCTCATTCAATAACTACCCCTGAAACTGGACATAAGCCTCCAGCAGGAGCCACCTAACTTGCGACCTCCACCTACATGCCACCACCAGATGTCAGAGACCCTCTAACTAAAGGGCCCCCTCACAGAGATCCCCTGATTAAAGGGACCCCACCCCCCACTCCACAGAACACCCCCTACCAGAAATAAAAAGTGAACCATGTTGAGAAGCTACAGAGCAATCCAGACAGGGGCAGTGAAAGAAATTACAGTTGTTACACTTACCTGGAAGCTCCATGCGTCCATTCCGGGAAGGAGAACAGCTGTGATCTGTGTTTAAACCCCTCATATCCATTAGCTGCAAGCCATTCATTCATTTCTAGTAGTGGGCTGTGATTGACAGTCTCCACAAAATAGCTGCAGCTTTAATTCATTCATCTCCCTTCATGGATGAGTGACTCTAAGTGCTGAAACCCTAATGTTTACAAACATCAACCACATCAAAAAGCGGTAAGTGCATTGCAATCACACGCTTGAGTGATTGGAATGCACATAGTGATTGGAATTCACTCTCCCTATGGCGGCCTGACAACAGATTCCCTTGGGAATCCCTCGTATTCCTCGCCATGCATAAATTTGCATGGCAAGGGATACTGAATTGCATCCCGATTTATGCTCACAGGGGAAGGTAAATTGATAGCAATTCTCCTCTGGTGGGAGAACATATGGTATGACCTAACAGAAGGTTTCTAAGGACGGGATTTACTGGTTGTTCACACCCGTGGGAAATTCCAGCCCCATGCTGGTGCATGGGTTTACTGGTGATGTGGGGTGCCATTTCCGGTTGACAACACTGGGACCTGTAGATCCCGCTGGCGGGTTGCCTCCCCTGCTGAAAAACAAGTGGCATGCTGGTTTAGCACAGGGCTAAATCACAGGCTTTTAAAGCTAACACCCCGCTCTGTAGTCCTGAGGACGTCCCCTTCTCAGGCTTACCCACCCATTTTGTGCCACCCCTTCCATGACCCCCCCATCCTTCACCCCCCCAACCTTCCAGAGGCCCCTTCATATCCACCCTGCGCACCCCCCACCCTCCATACCCTCCTCCTCCCTCCTGTCATGGGTATGGTGCCCTTTTGGCAGCGCCACCTGGGCACTCCAGCATTGATACCCTGGCAGTGCCCCTGCCTGCTTTGCAGTGCCATCTGGGCACCTTGGACCAGTACTGAATGGTGCCCGGCTGTGGACTCCCTGGGGAGGCCATCAGACCCCGGGTGAGTACGCCTTAGTAGGTTTCACACCTACTTAGGCGCGCGTGGTTTGGTCACGCACATTGTGGATGGGATCCTGATCGCGCCACCTTGTGAGGTCCGGGTAATCTCGTGGGACGTACTGGCTGCCGGGGAGCCCACGGGAGTCTTCACCCAGCATCTACCAGCTACGTCGCGTTCCCGTTTGGGTGGCTCGCAGCCATTAGTTCGCGCCCAGTCTCCTAAATGAAGAACCTTGCCCAGAATATTTCAAACTCCTTAAAAAAACCTGCAGTCCAAACAATTCCCACCACACTGAACTTCCTTTTCCTTTACATCCACCCTCCATCCATTGCTCAGTAGCTACCATCCTCCCCGCACCACCCTCCCCGCCTCGTGCCTGGGGTCACACAAAGTCTGAACTATTAAAATGGGGAAGCACTGTTAGGTCACTTATCGAGATTTCTTTTAAAAAAAACTCTTTCACAATCAAATTGTAAACTGCAGATCAAATATTGTTGCAGAACAGTTGAATTTTAGGAATGTCATTGCAAACGTCAGAAGGCATGCACTTGACATTTTGGCACATGGTATAAGATTTTGCAGATCAAAATTTGTACCCTTTAGAGAAGTAGGGAGGGATTGATCCAAACCAGGTTAGAATTAACCAAATTGTAACTTCATATTGTGCAAGAAAACATGTTATGTGAAGGATCTTTAATGCTGACATTATATAAAGCAGCAATAATACATTTACTGCCCGGAGTAATAGGAGGTTATGGAGATGGAAGAACAAAATTTAACAGGGTCTAAAATGGGTAGAACGCAAATTAATTTCCCTCTATGCTACCCGACAATGGTTGTTAGTCTGAACAAGCGGTCAATAAATTGGCAAATTATGGGCAGTTTTACTTTAATTAGTGACACAAACACACATAAATCTCAAACAGCTATTTTGTTAATTTATTTTCATATTTGTTAAGAGAAAGTAATAGAACAAAGAAACTACAGCACAGGAACAGGCCCTTCGGCCCTCCAAGCCTGCGCCGACCATGCTGCACATCTAAACTAAAATCTACTACACTTCCGGGGTCTATATCCCTCTATTCCCACCCTATTCATGTATTTGTCAAGATGCCCCTTAAGCGTAACTATCGGCCCTGCTTCCACCACCTCCTCCGGCAGCGAGTTCCAGGCACCACTACCCTCGGTGTAAAAAGCGTGCCTTGTGCATCTCCTCTAAACCTTGCCCCTCGGACCTTAAACCTATGCCCCCTAGTAATTGACCTCTCTACCCTGGGAAAAAGTCTCTGACTATCCACTCTGTCTATGCCCCTCATAATTTTGTAGACCTCTATCAGGTCGCCCCTCAACCTCCTTCGTTCCAGTGAGAACAAACCGAGTTTATTCAACCGCTCCTCATAGCTAATGCCCTCCATACCAGGCAACATTCTGGTAAATCTCTTCTGCACCCTCTCTAAAGCCTCCACATCCTTCTGGTAGTGTGGCGACCAGAATTGAACACTATACTCTAAGTGTGGCCTAACTAAGGTTCTATACATCTGCAACATGACCTGCCAATTTTTATACTCAATGCCCCGGCCAATGAAGGCACGCATGCCGTATGCCTTCTTGACTACCTTCTCCACCTGTGTTGCCCCGTTCAGTGACCTGTGGATCTGTACACCTAAATCTCTCTGACTGTCAATACTCTTGAGGGTTCTACCATTCACTGTATATTCCCTACCTGTATTAGACCTTCCAAAATGCATTACCTCACATTTGTCCGGATTAAACTCCATCTGCCATCTCTCCACCCAAGTCTCCAAATGATCGAAATCCTGCTGTATACTCTGACATTCCGCATCGCTATCTGCAATTCCACCAACCTTTGGTCGTCTGCAAACTTACTAATCAGACCAGTTACATTTTCCTCCAAATCATTTATATATACTACGAACAGCAACGGTACCAGTACTGATCCCTGCGGTACACCATTAGTCACAGCCCTCCAATCAGAAAAGCACCCTTCCATTGCTACTCTCTGCCTTCTATGACCTAGCCAGTTCTGTATCCATCTTGCCAGCTCACCTCTGATCCCGTGAGACTTCACCTTTTGTACCAGTCTGAGGGACCTTGTCAAATGCCTTACTGAAGTCCATATAGACAACATCCACTCCCCTACCTGCATCAATCATCTTTGTGACCTCCTCAAAATGCTCTATCAAGTTAGTCAGACACAACCTCCCCTTCATGTAGGGAAGAGGTGTTGGCAATTCTGGACAGGCTGAAAATAGATAAGTCCCCGGGGCTTGATGGGATTTATCCTAGGATTCTCTGGGAGGCCAGGGAAGAGATTGCTGGACCTTTGGCTTTGATTTTTATGTCATCATTGGCTACAGGAATAGTGCCAGAGGACTGGAGGATAGCAAATGTGGTCCCTTTGTTCAAAAAGGGGAGCAGAGACAACCCCGGCAACTATAGACCGGTGAGCCTCACGTCTGTAGTGGGTAAAGTCTTGGAGGGGATTATAAGAGACAAGATTTATAATCATCTAGATAGGAATAATATGATCAGGGATAGTCAGCATGGCTTTGTGAAGGGTAGGTCATGCCTCACAAACCTTATCGAGTTCTTTGAGGTGACTGAACAGGTAGACGAGGGTAGAGCAGTTGATGTGGTGTATATGGATTTCAGTAAAGCGTTTTGATAAGGTTCCCCACGGTAGGTTGGGGATTGAGGGTGATTTAGAGATGTGGATCAGAAATTGGCTAGCTGAAAGAAGACAGAGGGTGGTGGTTGATGGGAAATGTTCAGAATGGAGTTCAGTTACAAGTGGCGTACCACAAGGATCTGTTCTGGGGCCGTTGCTGTTTGTCATTTTTATCAATGACCTAGAGGAAGGCGCAGAAGGGTGGGTGAGTAAATTTGCAGACAACACTAAAGTCGGTGGTGTTGTCAACAGTGTGGAAGGATATAGCAGGTTACAGAGGGACATAGATAAGCTGCAGAGCTGGGCTGAGAGGTGGCAAATGGAGTTTAATGTAGAGAAGTGTGAGGTGATTCACTTTGGAAGGAATAACAGGAATGCGGAATATTTGGCTAATGGTAAAGTTCTTGGAAGTGTGGATGAGCAGAGGGATCTAGGTGTCCATGTACATAGATCCCTGAAAGATGCCACCCAGGTTGATAGGGTTGTGAAGAAGGCTTATGGAGTGTTGGCCTTTATTGGTAGAGGGATTGAGTTCCGGAGTCATGAGGTCATGTTGCAGCTGTACAAAACTCTGGTACGTCCGCATTTGGAGTATTGCGTACAGTTCTGGTCACCGCATTATAGAAAGGACGTGGAGGCTTTGGAGCTGGTGCAGAGGAGATTTACCAGAATGTTGCCTGGTATGGAGGGAAAATCTTATGAGGAAAGGCTGATGGAATTGAGGTTGTTTTCGTTGGAGAGAAGAAGGTTAAGAGGAGACTTAATAGAGGCATACAAAATGATCAGGGGGTTAGATAGGGTGGACAGTGAGAGCCTTCTCCCGCGGATGGAAATGGCTGGCACGAGGGGACATAGCTTTAAACTGAGGGGTAATAGATATAGGACAGAGGTCAGAGGTAGGTTCTTTACGCAAAGAGTGGTGAGGCCGTGGAATGCCCTACCTGCAATAGTAGTGAACTCACCAACATTGAGGGCATTTAAAAGTTTATTGGATAAGCATATGGATGATAATGGCATAGTGTAGGTTAGATGGCTTTTGTTTCAGTGCAACATCGTGGGCCGAAGGGCCTGTACTGCGCTGTATCGTTCTATGTCTATGTTCACAAAACCGTGCTGCCTCTCGCTAATATGTCCACTTGCTTCCAAATGGGAGTAGATCCTGTCTCGAAGAATTCTCTCCAGTAATTTCCCTACCACTGACGTAAGGTTCACCGGCCTGTTGTTCCCTGGATTATCCTTGCTACCCTTCTTAAACAAAGAAACAACATTGGCTATTCTCCAGTCCTCTGGGACATCACCTGAAGACAGTGAGGATCCAAAGATTTGTGTCAAGGCCTCAGCAATTTCCTCTCTTGCCTCCTTCAGTATTCTGGGGTAGATCCCATCAGGCCCTGGGGAATTATCCACCGTAATATTTTTCAAGCCGCCCAACACCTCGTCTTTTTGGATCTCAATGTGACCCAGGCTATCTACACACCCTTCTCCAGACTCAACATCCACCAATTCCTCCTCTTTGGTGAATACTGATACAAAGTATTCATTTAGTACCTCGCCCATTTCCTCTGGGTCCACACATAGATTCCCTCTCCTGACTTTCAGTGGGCCAACCTTTCTCTGGCTACCCTCTTGCTTTTTATGTACGTGTAAAAAGCCTTGGGATTTTCTTTAACCCTATTTGCCAATAACCTTTCATGACCCCTTTTAGCCCTCCTGACTCCTTACTTAAGTTCCTTCCTACTTTCCTTATATTCCACACAGGCTTCGTCCGTTCCCAGCCTTCTAGCCCTAACAAATGCCTCCTTTTTCTTTTTGGCGAGACCTACAATATCTGTTGTTATCCAACGCTCCTGAAATTTGCCATATTTATCCTTCTTCCTCACAGGAACATGCCGGTCCTGAATTCCTTTCAGCTGACATTTGAAAGCCTCCCACATGTCAGATGTTGATTTACCCTCAAACATCCGCCCCCAATCTAGGTTCTTCAGTTCCCGCCTAATATTGTTATAATTAGCCTTCCCCCAATTTAGCACATTCACCCTAGGTCCACTGTTATCCTTGTCAACCAGCACTTTAAAACTTACTGAATTGTGGTCACTGTTCCCGAAATGCTCCCCTACTGAAACTTCTACCACCTGGCCGGGCTCATTCCCCAATACCGTTCCAGTATGCCCCTTCCCTAGTTGGACAATCTACATATTGTTTTAAGAAGCCCTCCTGGATGCTCCTTACAAACTCTGCCCCATCTAAGCTCCTAGCACTAAGTGACTCCCAGTCAATATTGGGGTAGTTGAAGTCTCCCATCACAACAACCCTGTTGTTTTTACTCTTTTCCAAAATCTGTCTACCTATCTGCTCCTCTATCTCTCCATGGCTGTTGGGAGGCCTGTAGTAAACCCCCAACATTGTGACTGCACCCTTCTTATTCCTTATCTCTACCCATATAGCCTCGCTGCCCTCTGAGGTGTCCTCCTGCAGTACAGCTGTGATGCTCTCCCTAACCAGTAGCGCAACTCCATCACCCCTTTTACCTCCCACTCTATCCCGCCTGAAACATCTAAATCCTGGAACGTTTAGCTGCCAATCCTGACCTTTCTTCAGCCAGGTCTCTGTAATGGCAACAACATCATATTTCCAAGTACTAATCCAAGCTCTAAATTCATCTGCCTTACCTGTTATACTTCTTGCATTAAAACATACACACCGCAGGCCACCATTCCTGCTGTTTTCAGCAATAAGCCCCTGTCTGCTCTTCCTCAGAGTCATACTGGCCCTATTGCCTAGTTCTCCCTCAATCTTTTCACCTTCTGACCTATTGCTCCGATATCCACCCCGTGCTATACTAGTTTACAGTCACAGATGTGGTCTGTTTGAATCCATAAAAATCAACTTCATTCAAGACTGATAATAGTTATGCTCAACAATGGCACAGTCAATCCAAGGCCTCAGTTTCCACATCCCCCTAATTTCTCACCAATTGGGTTAGTGATTCACCATTTGCAAGACAGTATTTGTTTCTCTTGATCCATGCAATAAATAGATGAACTATACTCTACCTGCGAAGGGTAGGATCGCTTCCTCTGAAATTGAACATTTAACACACAAAAAAGTTAAGTAGCTTGGCAACTGTAGTTATGATCACTGCACCCAATAGTACACAATGAATATACAATTCAGTAAATAAACCTGCAATTCAGTTCATGTGTCAGTAAAAGATTGAAGCCTTAAAAAACTGGATCCAGCACCTCGGAGGTTCCTGTTCACTGTGTAGTATTGAATGGCACCACAAAGGCCTGGGAGGTCAGTTTCAATCCTCAGTCTGTGTGGAGTTAGTTAATGTGTGATGGGGCAGTACTGGAGGTGTGGGATGGGGGATGAGGAACGGTTGTTATAATTAATTTCAAATCCTGTGTACTTTGATGTTGCGAGGGGAATCCCCCACCATTCAATGACTCCTGCTGGAAAACTTGTGTGGATATGAAACACGACAATAATCAGGTACAGTTTGGAAGGTGCTGTTGAAGGAGCCTTGGTGAGTTGTTCGCTGCAGTAAATGGTACACTCTGCTGCCACTGCGCATCGGTGGTGGAGTGAGTGAATGTTTATGGTGGTGGATGAGGTGCCAAGCAAGCGGGCTATTTCGTCCTGAATGGCACCAAGCTTCGAGCGTGTTGATGGAACTGCACTCATCCAAGCAGAGGGTATTCCATCAAACTGTTGACTCGCGCCTTGTAGATGGTACACAGGCTTTGGGGACTCAGGAGGGGAGTTACTTGCCATAGAATTCCCAGCCTCTGAACTGCTCTTGTAACCACAGAGATTATATGGCTGATCTATTTCAGTTTCTGGTTAATGGTAACCTCCAGGATGTTGATACTGGGGAATTCAGTGATGGTAACGCCATTGAATGTCAACAGGGGACGGTTAGATTCTCTCTTGTTGAAGATGGTCATTGCCTGGCACCTCTGTGGCACGAATGTTACTTGCCACTTATCAACCCAAGCCTGAATGTTGTCCAGGTCTTGATGCATATGGACACATACACCTTCATTATCTGATGAGATGTGAATGAACATAGTGCCAACATTCTCACTTCTGACCTTATGAAGAAGACGTCATTGATGAAGCAGTTGAAAATGGTCGGACCTAGAACACCAACTAACACTCTTGCAGTAATGTCCCAGGACTGAGATGATTGACCTCCAACAACCACAACTCTCTTCCTTTGTGCTCAGTGTGACTCCAGCCAATGGAGAGTTTCCCCCAGTTCTCATTGACTCCAGTTTTGTCAGGGCTTCATGATGCCACACTCAAGTCAAGTGCTATATCTGTTCAAAATCTATCCGATTTAGCATGGTAGTAGTGCCACATGACACAATAGAGGGCATCCTCAATGGGAAGATGGGACTTTGTCTCTACAAGGGCTGTCCAGTGGTCACTCTTACTGGTACGATCATGAACAGATGCATTTGTGACAGGTACATTGGTGAGGACAAGGACAAGTAGGTTTTTCCTTCTTGTTGGTTCCCTCACCACCTGCCAAAGATCCAGTCTAGAAGCTATGCCCTTTAGGGCCCGGTCAGCTCAGACAGTAGTGGTGCTACCGAGTCACTCTTAGTGATGGTCATTCACCCATCCAGAATACATTCTGCGCCCTTGATACCCTCAGGTGATTCGTCCAAGTGGTGCTCAAATGGAGGTGTACTGATTCATCAGTTGAGGGGGATGGGTGATGGCTGGTAATCAGCAGGAGAATGCCTTGTTCATGTTTGACCTGATGCCTTTGAGATTTCACATAATCTGGGGTCAATATTGAGGGCTCTCATGGAAACCCCCTTCTGACTGTATACCACCACCTCTAGTGAGTCTGTCCTGCTGGTGGGACAGGACATACTCCGGTATGGAGGTGTTCCTTACAGACAATGTCAACCTGTTGCTTGACTATTCCGAGAGACAGCTCTCCTAATTTTGGCACAAGCGCAGATATTAGTAAGGAGGACCTTGGACGGTTGACAGGGCTGGGTTTGCTGTTGCTGTTTCCGGTGCCTAGATTGATGCCAGATGATCCGTGTGGGTTCATTTCTTCTCCACTTTTCTGTAGTGGTTTGATACAACTGATTGGCTTGCTAGGTCAATTCAGAGGGCAGTTAAGAGTCAACCACATTGCTGTGGGTTTGGAGACCAGGTAAGGACAACAGATTTCCTGCCATAAAGGATGTTAGTGAATCAGATGGGTTTTTGCAACAATTGACAATCGTTTTATAGCCACCATTGCTGAGACTAGTTTTCAATTCCAGATTTGTGAATTGAATTTAAATTCCACCAGCTGCTGTGGTGGGATTTGAACCCATGTTGCCAGAGCATTAGTCTGGGCCTCTGGATTACTAGTCCAGTGACATTACCACAATGTTGTCGACTCCCTGAAAGAAGTTCACTCAAACTCTCCATTTAGTGAGAGTCAAGTATATTTTATTCTCTCTTGCCTGATAGAGGTTGGCGGAGTGAGCACCCAGTTTTGCTAGGATTGCCAGCTTTCCCATGGTACCATTGACTTTGCTACATGTTCAAAGGTGAGGTGAAGCGTACAGAAGTTAGGTACAAGTCCTGATTGACAAAGATTTCTGGTAGGTGAGTGATGGGCATGTGTTGAACTAGCAGTGTCTAAGATTTGTGGTGCAGTTGATATAATATGGTTCTTTCGAAGGTGCATTCACTCTCTTGACTGTCCATGTGAGATCACTGAACTCCCTGCATCCAGGTCCTCGGCATTTGAATTCTGGCATTGACTTCCACAACTATCTGCTCCCACTGCTTTCCAAACGAACAAACAATCTGGAGGGTTTCCTGGTCCCCTGAGGATACAGAATGCTGTTCCTACTTTCCACTTCCTCTGCCAAGATCTGCAGTGCAATGTCCAGAAACCTTAGAGCTCGTTCTCTTCAATGTTGTGGTTTTCAGGGTCAGATTCACTTCCTGCATGGCTGCCAACACCTGCTCTAGCCACAAAGCTTCGCCTCTCTAACAGGTACATGCTAGCTAAAGTGCAGCTGGAAAGTTATGATTCTGGGCCACCAACCGATGCACGCAACCAACGAATAGCGCAGTTAATAGTGGGTGAAATGAGGTGGCAGCACTAAGTTACCATAGTGCCGACATTAGATCGAATAGGCGTGGTAAATTGACCATCACAATCCCGGAGCCCATTTTCAGAGGCTAACCCCCCATTGAATGCTCTGTTAAAGAACAGCACACTCTTCAGTAACAATGTGAACACAGTCAAAGCAGCCAAAACAAATTTTTGTTCCAATTCCACAACAGACAGCATTTGAAAAGGACAAGGCATGCGCACGCGGACATACACACACTTTTTATCCTAGAGTTTAGCTTAAACCTGGCAGTACCTGTTTGGATGAGATGAAGGAAGCATGAACTGGAAATCCACCACACATACGCCGTTGTGCAGTTGATGGTGTTGTACACTGTTGAGTTCATAGGCGATGTATGCCCTCCGCACATATACCTTTAAAGAAAAGGCAAGTACTATTGTCATCTGGTTAACTGAAGGTTCAACCTCCAACCAAAAAACAATCGCAAATAGACAGGACTGAAATAAGAGTGTGGAGCCATATGAACAAAAAATTCAGGAACTGCAAATTCAGAGGCAGCCATCAGCTTGTCAGAGGAGTGAAATGAACAATAACTTTGTTAACAATCAAAATACTAATATGGCTTCAACATAACTGAATTTTCCTATTAAAAAGAGTGTTACTAGGGCTTTTCCCAGTTGCCCCAGACTTGACACCTGCTCAGTCCTGAGGGTGCTCAGATTGTGGTGCAGGAGCCCCCAGGGGGCCAGCTCGGTAGGAGTGGGCCGCCGTCGGTGGGTGGGGAGGGGGGAAAGAGAGAGAGAGAGGGGGACATCGGTGTCTCAGCACCCGCGGGTCCACCATGCCACCCCCTGAATTGTTCCCATTCCTGGGGCAACCCCAGCCTGCCAGCCCCATTGACCACCCATAATTCTCACTGAATGTGGAGGCCTCTGGCCACGCGGCTGAAGGCTATTGCTAATTGGGAATTGGCAATTGTAGTTAAGTGAGCACTTCACATTTCCCATTGATCCCCGTGGGCAGGTGCATCATGTGGGAGTTATTGCCCAGCATCCCAATCAGACCGTGATGCCTGGACACTGCAGGAGGCAACACCATGGACGCAGCAGCCAACATCCGAACACCCAGCGGCTAAGCCCAGCACCACGGACTTTTCGGCACCAGGGACTGGGTGTGTGCAGCAGGAGGGGACCAGCGCCCGGTCCAGGTAATGTTACGTGTAGGTGTCAGAGGCACAGGGTATGTGCCGGTGAGCTGGGGACTCCGTGACCAGGGATGCATGGGAAGGGCGTGTCGGGTGGCAGGGAACCGTGTGGGGGGGGTGCTGGGGTTGGGGAGACTGCTGGCTGTCAGTCTCTCCCAATTTCTTACAGATATTACATGCAACGGATGATATCTTTGATCCAGCGGGAGCTGCTCTCGTGGTGCTGCTGGCAGGTCAGGTGGCCAGATGCCAGGAGAGGTGGCGGCAGCAGTGTTGACAGAGGCTCGAGGCGGCAGCCCATGTGCAGGCCCCCACCCATCCAGCCAGGGGGAGAGCCAGAAGGGGAGGCTTGCGACGGCCCAAGGTGTACAGGCGTCGCTGGTCTTTCGAACAGATGGTGGACAGTGTGGGGCTGCAGGAGGCTCCGCCTCAACAAGGGGATGGTGCGGAACTAGTGCCTCGCGGACTTGGCACCACATAGAGAAGGAGGATGCCCGCTCCCGGTGCCCATCAAGGTCACCACAGCCCTGAGCTTCTATGCCTCAGCACCATTCCAGGGCTCAAGTAGGGACTTCTCCAGCATCTCACAAGATACAGCCCACAAGTGCATCCATGAAATGTTAAGTAATGGGTTAAGAGACATTCCAATTAGTTGTCTCATTTATGTTAAGTATCCAATAATTGACACTGATATGTAAAGAGGCTTCAGGTGGCCTTTGTGTCAGGTTATGTGATGATAGAGTTGTGTGCAGAGTCCGTTAAAGTAAAATAAAGGTGTTTGTGAAAAGGAACAGAACCTTTGACTATACAACAGCAGCTAAACGTCTAACATGAAATCATGGATGCCCTGTTTGCCCGGGCAGCAAACTATATTAAAACTTTGACATGGACCATGCCCAACAAGATGCCTGGGCAGAAAGGTTTTCCACCATTAACTGGATGCCCCAGGTCCAGGGGCTAATAGATGGCATGCATGTCGTCTTGTACACACCGGACCGTCTGGACCACATCAACAGGAACAGGTTCCACTCCCTGAACATCAGCTCGTGTACGACCACCACATGAAGATCATGCATATGTGTGCATGCTTCCCAAGGAGTGTGCATGACAGCTACATCCTGGGGCAGTTGGACATCCTTGGCCTCTTTGAGGACCACCCCAATATGGCCGGTTGGCACTTGGGAGATAAGGGGTACCTGCTGACGACCTGGCTAATGACACCAGCATGGAGGCCGGTGACTGATGCAGAGGCCCGATACAATGAGGCCCATATGGCCACCCAGGCTGTCATTGTGCATCGGACTCCTCAAAATGTGGTTCCGATGCTTCGACCACTCTGATGGTGCACCGCAGTACACCCCCCAGAGGGTTATCTACTGTGGTGGTCTGCTGTGTCTTTCACAACCTGGCAAGGCAGCGGGGTGACCTCCTGGAGGTGGAGGAGGAGGAACTAGTGGCCACCTCCGGGGACGAGGAGGCGCCGTACCAGGAGAGCCTGGAGGATGCGCTTGGGGAGGACCCGCAAGAACAATCGGTGGATGGAGGACAGGCGGCCAGGGTCCAGCATGCTCGGAGCGCCAGGGAGCCCTCACCCTCGCCTGCTTCACAGAGAACGCGGCTAAGTCCGTCAGTCCCCTCTCCTCACCACCCACCGCTTGCCACCCCCTCTCCCATCCCTCAGCCTTCACCCTCTCCTCCCCCATCCGCTCCCCTATCCCCCACCTTGTTCCACCCTCCTAAAGTCTGGGTAATGGCACTCCAGGGTGATGGGAGTATGTCAACATTGTCAGCGGGTCACTGTCAAGGGCAGGGGGTGATGATAACCCGCTGAGAGCTGAGCACTGGTACTCCTCAATCTATACCATAGTCTTACCCCTGCCTGTATGCTGAGTGCTCGCTCACACTCATCACCTGCACATGGTGTGAAGGATGTTCTTGGCGGGTGTCCTCTGAAGGCCCTGGGGTTGGAAGGCCCTGGGCCACTTGCCGGCCGCACATGCCTTGCGTGTCACCCTGTTCCGGGTGCTGACTCCGAGACGTACCATCGCTGGTGGGTGGGTTTCGGGGAGCTGATGGGCACAGTCGGCACTCTGTAGGATGGCTCTGGGTTGGCACCCACCGCCCGATCCTCCCAGTCAGTGCCCATCTTGGGTTGGAGGGGCAGCTGGATCGAGCCCCGGCTGCCCCTGCGTTATCTGGCTTTGCCAGCCCTGGTGGCTCCCCAATGTTTGCAGCACAGTGTTGACCCCCTCGCCGATGCTCTGGAACGCTCCAGTAAGGGGCTGGTTTAGCACAGGGCTAAATCGCTGGCTTTGAAAGCAGACCAAGGCAGGCCAGCAGCACGGTTCAATTCCCGTACCAGCCTCCCCGAACAGGCGCCGGAATGTGGCGACTAGGGGCTTTTCACAGTAACTTCATTTGAAGCCTACTTGTGACAATAAGCAATTTTCATTTCATTTCAATGCCCACCTGCAACTGGGATAAGCTCCGCAGTGCCTCGGCTATGCCCACATGAGACTAGGATACCTCCCCCAGTGTTCCGGAGGGCCTCGCCAATGCCCATGTGAGAATGTGACATGCCCTGCAGAGCCTCATCAAGGTCCACCCGGTATTGGGTCACGTCCTCCAGCGACTGCTGTCGAGGTGCTCAACCATGGCAGTAACCAATTGGGCTACACCTTGGACATCTCCACCTGCCGATATCATGCACCAGGCTCTCCATTGCGATAGTCATCCCAGCAGTGTTGGCCTCTGTGCCACGTATTGCCAGCACCTGTAACCTCAGGGACTCCTCCAATTGCTATGGACCTGCTTGGGTGCCACTGACATCCTCCGCTGCATCTCTTAGCCACACCCGAGCATCTGCATCAGCTCTGGATAAACCTAGTCCACAAGCTCAGCATCTGACTGGGACCCGGCCTGTCCACTACTGTCGCCCACTGAGGGCTGTGTCTCTGCGCTGGTGGAGGGTGGGGAAGATAGCTGTGCCGTGAATACAGTGGTGTCCTCGGAGGGGAGGCAGGACCAACCCAGATGGGCCGGCACCGTCGGATATTCACAGCGCCAGCGTCCCAGGTTCGATTCCGGGCCTGGGTCACTATCTGTGTGGAGTCTGCACATTCTCCCCGCGTCTGCGTGGGTTTCCTCCGGGTGCTCCGGTTTCCTCCCACAAATCCCGAAAGACGTGCTTTGGTGAATTGGACATTCTGAATTCTCCCCCAGTGTACCCGAACAGGCGCCAGTATGTGGCGACTAGGGGATTTTCACAGTAACCTCATTGCAGTGTTAATATAAGTCTAAGTGTGACAATAATAAAGATTATTATTATTATGAGGATCCTGCAGGAGAATATACACATGGTCAGCGCGAGGGATGGATCACTCTGTATGGCATTAACAAATGTGTAACAGGTCATCTAGGTGGGGGCTAGTGGATCCACACCTCTGCATTATATGGCAATCTCAACGTTGGTGACAGATCTGTTCCCTGCCACCCCGCAACTTCCAAGGCCCGTTCATCGTAGAGGTGAAGGGTGAGGACTCTGATGCCCAGCACCCTGTCACCCATCTGGGCCCTCTCCCATCTGTTGTGGGCCACCTTCTCCAGAGGGGAAATCGTGAGCCGCGCATGTAGTTCATTGCAGGGGTTTGATAGTATTGGGTTGGGGCAGCATGGGCGGCACTGCTGGACAAGGGTGAGCCAGGGGACAGAACAGTGCAGGCGGGTGTGGTACCAGGCGCATTCTTAGCGGGGGGAGGGGGAATTTGAGGGTCCGGTGCCAACCCACCATGCAGCCCGGTGGAGGTCGTTGATCGTCCGACGGCACTGGGTGCCGGTCCTCCTGGTCACACTACCGAGCTGATGGCCACTGCCACTTCCTCCCAGGCGGCACTGGCTGCCCTGTGGCTGACCCTACGAAACCTCGGGGAACAGGGCAGCCCGGCTGGCCTCTACCGCATCCAACAATCTGCCCAGGTCAACTTCCCCGAATTGTGGAGCTGGTCTCCTCCGTGGCGTGGCTGCGAGCTGGGTGCGGTTGACTGAGCAGGATCGGTTTAAGTGCTGCTCACCCTGGTTAGCGGGGGCTGATGAGCGTGGTCCCGGTGAATCAGCTGACGGCACAGTCATTTGCAGCATGAAACCCGTGGAGCCTCCTTATGTAGACCAATTAATGTTTTATAGCAATGCCGGCCTCACTGAGCCGAGCGCCTGGAAGCTCGCAGCAGTTGCCGCTTGCTACCACGCTTAGAAACCTTTCCATTAAATCGTGCCCATAGTCTAGAACTCCTCCCCCCCATTCCCCCACCCACCAAGAAACCCGCAGCGAGGCCTCACCATCGGCGGGAGGATCACACCGGCAAGAACGGCCGGAAACCACCCCCCCCCCCCCCCCCCCCTCCCCCAAACCATTATGAATTGATTAAGGAATGTGAAATCAGGAATTTTTATTCACCCACAAGGTGGGTGTGTGTGTGTGGGTTGTTTACTCAGGATCTGTTAGAGCACTGGTCAAAAATATTCACCTGGGTGGGGTTACAGAGGACCACTCTGCAGCAACAGTCAGTAGACATAAGTGAAGGAAAGTGAAAGGGAAAAAAACCCTTGTGTAAGTAAAAGCAGAATGGAAAGCAAAGAATAAAATCCATAATTAATTCAATACTTCACCTGAATCATAAACACCTTTTCAGTAAACGATGAGCTTACCTCAAGAGCTGCTATCCGTACAATCTGGTTGACGTGGTAGAAGAAACTGGGCAGGACATCAAAGATGGAGGTTTCCGAGAGAATCAATTTCTGAAGCCAAACAGCAATAAAATCAGTTTCTAGTCCACTAATTTGTGTTTGGCCCAAGAAAAAAAATACTTTGGGCGGGACATTCCGGTCGTGCCTGCTGGCAGGGTTTTCCGGTCTAGACGGCGCTGACCCCGCACCGGCGGAGGAGGGTGCGAACAACGGGAAACTCGGTTGACAGCGGTAGGACCAGAATATCCCACAAATCAGCCAATGGTGGGCGGTCTCCCCAATACACGCAGTGGAAAACCCCGCCCTTTAAATATTCAGAATTTTAAAAGATCATGGATCATAGAATTTACAGTGCAGAAGGAGGCCATTCGGCCCATCGAGTCTGCACCGGCCCATGGACAGAGCACCTTACCTAAGCCTAGGACTCCATACTATCCCCGTACCCCAGTAACCCCACCAACCTTTTGGACACTGAGAGCAATTTAGCACGGCCAATCCACCTAACCCGCACATATTTGTACTGTGATAGGAAACCAGAGCACCCGGAGGAAACCCATGCAGACACGGGGTGAACGTGCAAACTCCACACAGACAGTTACCCAACCTGGGAATCGAACCTGGGACCCTGGAGCAGAGAAGCAATTCTGCTAACCACTGTGCTATCGTGCTAAAGTTGCAACTCTAAAGGGTCATTGCTTGTTTTAATAGCATAAGCAGTCATTAGGGACATCCTGGGCTGGATTTTCTCTTTGGGAGACTAAGTCCCCAAGCTGGCGCGAAAACGGTGGTGTTTTACCCCAGGAAAACTGGCGCAAAACAATTCCCTGTTCTGGGGAGGGGGGCTAGCAGGGAGGCAGCGTAGAGCTCCCAGCTCTAGCTGCCGATACAGCCCAGAGCATTGCCGGGTCCGTGGCCGGGCATGCGCACGGCGGCAGCCTGTAACGGCCACGCCGTGCTTCATGGCGGTCGCAGCCCGTGGACCGCAAAAATAGTACCCCCCTTCGGCTGGCTCGCGCGCCCTGGACTGCCCCCCCACAGTGCTCCCAGCCCCGAATGAAGGGGCCAGTGCTGTACCCAAAGACATCCCGGTGCCTTTCAAATCCCATCGTCCTGTTTTGTAGCTTTCTATTAGTTACACCATACCAACCCGATTCCTACTCTCTGAATTCTGTCCCTTCACCAATTCTCAATCCATGCTGATATAATGCCCTCAATCCTATAAACCTTAATCTGTGCAACAACCACTTGAGTAGTACCTTATCGAATGTCTTCTGAAAATACTACACCTACACATTCCCTCTTCAAATCAAAACAAAAAAACACGTAAAACCTTGTTAATTAACCCTGCTTAATCATATTGTGCAGCTGGAATGTTGTGCATAGACAATCCATGACACTATCCCGCTGGTACATTTCATTGATAAATGGAGAGAATTAGAATTAGAATTTACAATGCAGAAAGAGGCCATTTGGCTTATCAGATCTGCACCGACCCTTAGAAAGAGCACCCTACTTAAACCCACGCCTTCCCGTAACCCAACCTAACCTTTTGGACACTAAGGTGTAATTTAGCATGGTCAATCCACCTAACCTGCACATCTTTGGACAGTGGGAGGAAACCGGAGCACCCGGAGGAAACCCACACAGACACGGGGAGAAAATGCAAACTCCACACAGTCACCTGAGGCCGGAATTGAAGTGGGACCCTGAAGCTGTGAGGCAGCAGTGCAAACACCGTGCCGTGCCACCCCTAAAGGGTGGAATAGAATTGGGATATACTTGATCCATTCCCAATCAAAACCCAGATCCAGAAAGGATGTGTAACACTGCAATCCACTAGACAAAGCCTCAAAACCAAGAAAGTTTCAATGCCATCTTTTCAGCAGAACCATCTTTAAACAAGTCGAACACAGTTATCTAACACACTAGATTTACATTGTAATAGCCTGGGAATTATTTATTGGGGTGCTGGTGGGGGTTTATTCTCTTAAGAATTTATACATGACCTACACGTCATTGAAAAGGTTGTGCAGTTGCCTTAAAAAAAAACTAATTATGCCGTGAAAGCAGCTTATTGGCCAAGTCACAATAGAAAGGCAATGCGATAGTCACAAACGCACCTTTAGATTGTCGGGACAGAACTGGTGGCCATACATATCGATAGCAGACAGGAAGAGGGACTCCACCTGATTATGCCGCAATTCATAGGAGGGTAAATGCGATGCAATCAAAACCTACAAACATGAAAGAAATGTTTGTGATAAATGTAGGAAATATTTACATATATTGTATTGGGTGTCTGTTGCAGTAATGTTATTAAAATAACTTAGATTAAGGTATCCACATTATATGTCTGCTAAAGCTGTGATTAAGGGGTTAACAGCAAGGCAGTCTGACTTCACTCATGGGAGGGTTGGGACTGGTTTAGTTTTGTTTTCCAGCCCGCCCCTTTGTGTCTGCTCTTAGTTTCATTTTAGAATTCTGGGGCGTCATTCTCCGACCCCCTGCCGGGTCGGAGAATCACCGGGGGCTGCCGTGAATCCCGCCTCCGCCGGGTGCCGAATTCGCCGGCACCGGATATTCGGCGGGGGCGGGAATCGGGCCGCGCCGGTTGGCGGCCCCCCCGCTCGATTCTCTGGCCCGGATGGGCCGAAGTCCCGCCGATAAATTGCCTGTCCCGCCGGCGTAAATTAAAGCACCTGCCTTACCGGCGGGACAAGGCGGCGTGGGCGGGCTCCGGGGTCCTGGGGGGGGGCGCGGGGTGATCTGACCCCGGGGGGTGCCCCCACGGTGGCCTGGCCCACGATCGGGCCCACCGATCCGCGGGCGGGCCTGTGCCGTGGGGGCACTCTTTCCCTTCCGCCTCCGCCACGGTCTCCACCATAGCGGAGGCGGAAGAGACTCCCTCCACTGCGCATGCGCGGGAAACTGTCAGCGGCCGCTGACGCTCCCGCGCATGCGCCGCCCCGACATGTCATTTCCGTGCCAGCTGGCGGGGCAACAAAGGCCGTTTCCGCCAGCTGGCGGGGCGGAAATTCCTCCGGTGTCGGCCAAGCCCCTCAATGTTGGGGCACGGCCCCCAAAGGTACAGAGCATTCCGCACCTTTGGGGCGGCGCGATGCCCGTCTGATTGGCGCCGTTTTGGGCGCCAGTCGGCGGACATCGCGCCGTTTCGGGAGAATTTCGCCCCTGCTCTGGGTTGTGAGGAAAGGAGTTGTGTTTTACAGGCTGACTTCTGCAAGCTTCTCTCCAAGGACTTTGTGAATAAATCTGTAAGCCACTAAGTGTTGACATTATTAATGAGTGGCATTTGACCTGTGTGCGTGGATAAGTAGATGGGAAATTAAGCTCAAAGACCTTTCTTATTTTTTTAAGATAACTGTTTAACTGTCAATTGAAAAGCTGCTTTTCCCTGGGATGTTAATAGGGTTAATCCTGTGTTAATAAAGTTTGTTTTCGTACAAAAATTCCCCATTTGTCAGTGGGAATTTAGAATGTCCAAATTACCGAACAGTGTGGGCGGGATTCTCCGAAATGGAGGCAGAGTGTTCGCGCCGTCGTGAACGCCGTCGAGGTTCACAACGGCGCGAAACGGTTCCTATCCCGACCGATTCAGGGCCCTATAATGGGCTAGGAGCGGCGCCGCGTCATTTACGCGCGCCAGGCCTTGGCGCCACGTAAAGGCGGCGCCGCATACATGATGCGGCTGGCGCCGCATAACTGGTGTCACCCGCGCATGCGTGGTTGCCGTCCTCTCCAAGCCCGTCCCGCAAGAAGATGTCTGACGGATCTTGCGGGGCTGCGGAAGAAAGGAGGTCCTCCTTCAGAGAGGACGGCCCGACGATCGGTGGGCACCGATCGTGGGCCAGATCCCATTTGAGGCCCTCCCCCGGTGCAGGATCTCCCCTCACCCCTCCGCAGGCCGACCCCCCAGCGTTCCCGCGCTGTTCCCGCCAGCAGCGACTAGGTGTGGACGGCTCCGGGAGGAACCCGCCGTTCTGGGCAGGCCGCTCGGCCCATCCGGCACTGAGAATCGCGGGGGTACCGGTGAATTGCCATTTTGTCTGTCTCAGGCGATTCACTGTACCGCGCCAGGCAAAACGCGATTGTGCCGATCTGGCCGCTTCCGTGAATCGTGGGAGGGCGTCGGACTGGCGTCGCGGGAAAATTTGGCAACCCAGGCGATTCTCCCAACCGGCGCGGGAGCGGAGAATCGCGCCCTATGTCTTTTGGGACTTTGTGGGATGAAACCGGAGCACCCGGAGGAAACCCATGCAGACACGGAGAGAACATGCAGACTCTGCATAGACAGTGACCCAAGCAGGGAATCGAACCTGGGACCCTGGTGCTGTGAAGCAACAGTGCTCACCACTGTGCTACTGTGCCGCCAATTACTTCCAATGGGTTCTTACAAGCAGTTTTGTGAAAAAAATTGAAAACAAATGTCCATCTTCTACTTTTTTGGTTTTCTAAAGTCTGAAGGCTACTCCGGTATGCCAGGAATTACTTTTTTGTGTGCGCACACTAATAAAGCCATATTATCCGTTTTCCGGCTGTGCATTTTCTCACCTGCCTGGATCGTAGTGCCACCTTGGCGTTCTCCGTTTTACTGAGCTGCGCGAGTTCAGTTAAAATCACCATCAGCTCATCTGTCAATGTGGGATCTCTCGAACAAAGCTGATCCTAAATCAACAGGCAAAATAAAGTGGATCACATTCAATTGTTCTCCATAGAACATTGGTACACATGATGTCATCTGTGAACCACGATAGCATATAAACTCTCCCCTTATTCCATCAGCAACATACCACAAGTACAAAGGTTCCACGAACTGTATGGAACACCCTCGTCAATAACTGCCCAAGCTCAGCAGTTCTTATGAGTTCCAGTTCTTCTGAGTTCACACACTAAAGAGGACCCAAGTGAGGTGATGCATTTTGGTAGATCAAATCAGGGCAGGACCTAGTCAATTAATGGTAGAGAGTTGGGGAGAGTTACAGAACAAAAGAGGTTCATAGCTCCTTGAAGGTGGAGTCGCAGGTGGACAGGGTGGTGAAGAAGGCATTCAGCATGCTAGGTTTTATTGGTCAGAATATTGAGTACAGGAGTTGGGACGTCTTGTTGAAGTTGTACAAGACATTGGTAAGACCACACATTGAATACTGTGTTCAGTTCTGGTCACCCTATTGTAGGAAGGATATTGTTAAACTAGAAAGAGTGCAGAAGAGATTTACGAGGATGCTACCAGGACTTGATGGTATGAGCTATAAGGAGAGGCTGGATAGACTGGGACTATTTTCCCCTGGAGCGTAGGAGGCTTAGGGGTGAGCTTATAGAGGTACATCATAGAATCATAGAATTTACAGTGCAGAAGGGGGCCATTCGGCCCATTGAGTCTGCACTGGCTCTTGGAAAGAGCACCTACCCAAGGTCAACACCTCCACCCTATCCCCATAACCCAGTAACCCCACCCAACACTAAGGGCAATTTTGGACACTAAGGGCCATTTACCATGGCCAATCCACCTAACCTTCACATCTTTGGACTGTGGGAGGAAACCGGAGCACCCGGAGGAAACCCACGCACACACGGGAGAATGTGCAGACTCCGCACAGACAGTGACCCAAGCTGGAATCAAACCTGGGACCCTGGAGCTGTGAAGCAAATGTGCTATCCACAATGCTCCCGTGCTGCCCCTGGGCAGGGTGGGTTTAGAGAGGTATGGGCCAAATTCGGACAAGTGGGACTAGATAGTGACAAAAACTGGGCAGCATAGACAAGCTGGGCCGAAGGGCCTGTTTCCATGCACTAAACATCTATGACTCTAAGTCAAATCCTGGTCTGTCCTGATCTAGCAGGTCTTGACTGGGCAGAAAATGATCAATAATTCCCCTGAGCTAAGGGGTTGGTGGGGGGCCAGATTTCCCTTTCTGGACTACTTTGCAATAACTTCTACCAGTAAATATGCATGTCTGCATGTCAGGTGAGTCCCCCCCCCCCCCCCCCCCCCCCCCCCCCCCCCCGTCTGGTGCCACAAATAGCTACCTATCTGGACAGCACTGTGCTGTGGGAGTCATACAGCCACTGCAGCAAAGTTTCACTCGGGGTGAAATGCATGGTTGGGAGTTGATGGGGAGGGGGGTTCTGACAAAGACAAGGGGGCAAAGTGGAGGGAGGGCTGTATAAGAAGGGTGTGTAGCGTATGGCGGCAAAGCGGTAGATGAAGATGAATAATGGGAGGCAGAGGGAAGATCAATGTGAGGGAAGCTGGACCCAGATCAGGGTGCATGAAAATCTCACAAACAAGAGCATCAAAGGGTTACCACATAATTTAATGGAAGGGATAGAGCAAAGACACCAGATGTGGTGGGTAGAGGTCCAAATGGAGCACAGGTGCAGATGATGGGCTTGGTGGGGGTGGCGGGAGGTGTAGAATCGAGGAGCAAATTTCTTCTTGAAGCTGCTGTTTTGCTCCTCTAGGTTGCTGACATGATCTGGTGAAGACAGGAGTGTGCAGGACAGGTATTTAAAAATGGCGTGAGGACCTTTGAACCTGTCAGCTGAGGGTGGGCAGACAAATCAGCTGCTGGGATGCCATGAGTCGGAAGAGAACTTGCCTGTGCATCATTAATAAGGCATCATTAATGAGGTTCCAAGTGCAGAATCGGGAGTGGGATCCTGGCATTCTGGTTGGTGGGAAAGGACCCCCTGGAGCTGCCTGTCACCAAACTTGGAGCTGGATTCTCCATTCTGGAGACTAATTGCTCCCAAATGCGGAGACTCGCTCCTGGTCTTTGCTGGTGCTAGGAGCAATGCCCAGGTGTGATTCCTTTTTCCTTTTCCATGCAAATGTATGCTTGGAGGAGAGCTCATGGGATTCTGTCAGAATCCCAGTATCTGCCCGCCATTTTGAGTGGGTCGCTCACTATTGAGGTCCAGTGGCTGGCCCCATCCCTCCACAAGGCAAATCCTGCTCCCCGTCCCTCCGCTGACAAGTAGGGGCACCTTCCCCACCTCCCTTCCCCAATACCACGGGAATAACAGATTACCCCTTCCACAGCACACATGCATGAGGGTGACCCGACCCCCTTATCGGACCCCCAACAGACGTTGCACCCCCACCCGCCAGACCCCTCCAATAGAGACCCTCCCAACAGAGACCGCCCCACCAACAGGGACCCCTGCCTGAAAGCTGAAGAGCAGTCCAAGTAGTAGAGTGAATAGACACTACATTTTCACTTACCCTTTCCTAACATCTGCTACCTCAGGCAAAGGTGTTTAAATTAGCAGTTGTCACAAGTGTCAGAAACTTCCTTGAAAGCCTAATACACTTCAAAGGGCTTGAAATTCCTTGACAGCCTTTGAAATGCAAATCTTCCATTCAATTCCACACAGCAATACATTGCATTAGCCAGTCATTGACAGTTTTAGTACTCCAGAGACAGTTGCTTGGTGGATTGTTGATCTATCTTTCCCATCATACTTGAATGCATCTCCATTGTTAACCACAATGTTTATACACTCTTTCTATGATTGAGAACTCCTCAACACATCAAAAGCAACTAAGTGCTTTCTGCTGTGAAAAAGAGGAAGTCAAAGCACTTGTGTGGGTTTCTCCGGATGCTCCGGTTTCCTCCCACAACTCCCGAAAGACGTGCTGTTAGGTAATTTGGACAATCTGAATTCTCCCTCAGTGTACCCGAACAGGCATCGGAATGTGGCGACTAAGGGCTTTTCACAGTAACTTCATTGCAGTGTTACTGTAAGCCTACTTGTGACAATAAAGATTATTATTATTTAGCTGTAGTCGGGTGGGGGCAGGATGTGTGCTCTGGGGGGGGGGGGGGCATTCCGATGGATTTTGGGGCGCTCCTCCATTATTCACTGACCCTCTTGACCCACTGCGGCGTCCACTGCGTCAGGGCCACACTTGAAAATACCTGCGGCAATTCAGGCCCTGCTGTGGGGCTGGAGCATCGCTGGGGGCTGGAAAACCGGGCTTCCAGTCCATTAATCTTTTGCAAATGGGTGCAAATGACCCATTTTTATTTTCCCATCAGTGCAAGGCATGTAGCTTGCTGCCTAGCATCGACACGGGATTGGCACCCAGCGCCAATCCAGATTTAGACTGACGCTCGATGCTCTGCCATAGCCAAAAACCAGTTACCAGCGGCAGGCAGTGGGGAATCCTGCCCTCAGTCTCAAAATTTTGCCCGTAATTGTCAGGGAAAATGTAATTATGTGGTCACTGGCAATAAGTTAACAAAAATTTCCAACATTTCCATGGATTTTCACGATTTGGTCAAAAGACCTTACTGGATGGTTAAATTGAAAATGCTGGCCCACAGTGTTTAGATAGGTAGATTTTACAGCAGGAGATATCAGTGTCTCTTGGTCAGGAACCTGCACACAGAACTAACATTCAGGCCTCAATTTCTGTTCATTTTAGGGTACTCACAATTAACATGATAACCAGGAGGTTCTTCTTGGCCACCTGTGCATGAGAGAAGATGCAGTCAAGAACTGGTGCCATGTCCGGTTTGGATTGTTCCCTCAAGTTGATCACACATTTGTCATAATGAGCTGAAAAATTAGTATTTGAAAACTCTACATCAATGTCTAAGTTATATGATTGAGAACAACATTTGGGGAAGGGAAAGGGAAAACACTTATCAAGTTATAATTTCTCATACTAAAATGGTTCCCAATGTTTGCAGTGAGACGGCAGCCTATTGGAGCCAATGCCTGGCAGTGCAAGGGTCTTGTCTAACCACCTCCAGCATTCTTCTCCATAATGTCTGATGCATAGTTTTACTTAATGCCCTTAAAAGATCATCCTATTGAACACAGGAAAAGGAACTCCCCGAGGGAAGGCTGAAAACAGGACGGGGGGAGAGAGGCCCAACAACAAAAGGGGGAGGGGCACCACCCACGTGTAGATAATGAATAGCGAACTATTGTACAGTGAAGGGCCCTGAAAC
>NW_027309400.1:0-36153 GCF_047496885.1 Scyliorhinus torazame | reverse complement strand
GTGATGACAGTGAGAGACAGTGATTGACAGTGAGAGACAGTGAGAGACAGTGATTGACAGTGAGAGACAGTGATGACAGTGAGAGACAGTGATGACAGTGAGAGACAGTGATTGACAGTGATTGACAGTGAGAGACAGTGATTGACAGTGAGAGACAGTGATTGACAGTGAGAGACAGTGATTGACAGTGAGAGCCAGTGATTGACAGTGAGAGACAGTCATGACAGTGAGAGACAGTGAGAGACAGTGAGAGACAGTGAGAGACAGTGAGAGACAGTGATTGACAGTGAGAGACAGTGATTGACAGAGAGAGACAGTGATGACAGTGAGAGACAGTGATGACAGTGAGAGACAGTGATTGACAGTGAGAGACAGTGATTGACAGTGAGAGACAGTGATTGACAGTGAGAGACAGTGAGAGACAGTGAGAGACAGTGATTGACAGTGAGAGACAGTGATTGACATTGAGAGACAGTGATGACAGTGAGAGACAGTGATTGACAGTGATTGACAGTGAGAGACAGTGAGAGACAGTGAGAGACAGTGATTGACAGTGAGAGACAGTGATTGACATTGAGAGACAGTGATGACAGTGAGAGACAGTGATTGACAGTGAGAGACAGTGATTGACATTGAGAGACAGTGATGACAGTGAGAGACAGTGAGAGACAGTGAGAGACAGTGATTGACAGTGAGAGACAGTGATTGACAGTGAGAGACAGTGATTGACATTGAGAGACAGTGATGACAGTGAGAGACAGTGATTGACATTGAGAGACAGTGATTGACATTGAGAGACAGTGATGACAGTGAGAGACAGTGAGAGCCAGTGAGAGACAGTGATTGACATTGAGAGACAGTGATTGACATTGAGAGACAGTGAGAGACAGTGAGAGACAGTGATGACAGTGAGAGACAGTGAGAGACAGTGAGAGACTGTGATTGACAGTGAGAGACAGTGAGAGACAGTGAGAGACTGTGATTGACAGTGAGAGACAGTGAGAGACAGTGAGAGACAGTGATTGACAGTGAGAGACAGTGAGAGACAGTGAGAGACAGTGATTGACAGTGAGAGACAGTGAGAGACAGTGAGAGACTGTGATTGACAGTGAGAGACAGTGAGAGACAGTGATTGACAGTGAGAGACAGTGAGAGACAGTGATTGACAGTGAGAGACAGTGAGAGACAGTGATTGACAGTGAGAGACAGTGATTGACAGTGAGAGGCAGTGATGACAGTGAGAGACAGTGAGAGACAGTGATTGACAGTGAGAGACAGTGAGAGACAGTGAGAGACTGTGATTGACAGTGAGAGACAGTGAGAGACAGTGAGAGACAGTGATTGACAGTGAGAGACAGTGAGAGACAGTGAGAGACAGTGATTGACAGTGAGAGACAGTGATTGACATTGAGAGACAGTGATGACAGTGAGAGACAGTGAGAGACAGTGATTGACAGTGATTGACAGTGAGAGACAGTGATTGACAGTGAGAGACAGTGATTGACAGTGAGAGACAGTGAGAGACAGTGAGAGACAGTGATGACAGTGAGAGACAGTGATTGACAGTGATTGACATTGAGAGACAGTGATGACAGTGAGAGACAGTGAGAGACAGTGAGAGACAGTGATTGACAGTGATTGACAGTGAGAGACAGTGATGACAGTGAGAGACAGTGATTGACAGTGAGAGACAGTGATTGACATTGAGAGACAGTGATGACAGTGAGAGACAGTGAGAGACAGTAAGAGACAGTGATTGGCAGTGAGAGACAGTGATGACAGTGAGAGACAGTGATTGACAGTGAGAGACAGTGATTGACAGTGAGAGACAGTGATGACAGTGAGAGACAGTGATGACAGTGAGAGACAGTGATTGACAGTGAGAGACAGTGATGACAGTGAGAGACAGTGATTGACAGTGAGAGACAGTGATGACAGTGAGAGACAGTGATGACAGTGAGAGACAGTGATTGACAGTGAGAGACAGTGATGACAGTGAGAGACAGTGATTGACAGTGAGAGACAGTGATGACAGTAAGAGACAGTGATTGGCAGTGAGAGACAGTGATGACAGTGAGAGACAGTGATGACAGTGAGAGACAGTGATTGACAGAGAGAGACAGTAATGACAGTGAGAGACAGTGAGAGACAGTAAGAGACAGTGATTGGCAGTGAGAGACAGTGATGACAGTGAGAGACAGTGATGACAGTGAGAGACAGTGATGACATTGAGAGACAGTGATGACAGTGAGAGACAGTGATTGACAGTGAGAGACAGTGATTGACAGTGAGAGACAGTGATTGACAGTGAGAGACAGTGATTGACAGTGAGAGACAGTGATTGACAGTGAGAGACAGTGAGAGACAGTGAGAGACAGTGATTGACAGTGAGAGACAGTGATGACAGTAAGAGACAGTGATTGGCAGTGAGAGACAGTGATGACAGTGAGAGACAGTGATGACAGTGAGAGACAGTGGTTGACAGTGAGAGACAGTGATGACAGTGAGAGACAGTGATGACAGTGAGAGACAGTGGTTGACAGTGAGAGACAGTGAGAGACAGTGAGAGACAGTGATTGACATTGAGAGACAGTGATGACAGTGAGAGACAGTGATTGACATTGAGAGACAGTGATGACATTGAGAGACAGTGATTGATAGTGAGAGACAGTGATTGACAGTGAGAGACAGTGATGACAGTGAGAGACAGTGATTGGCAGTGAGAGACAGTGATGACAGTGAGAGACAGTGATGACAGTGAGAGACAGTGGTTGACAGTGAGAGACAGTGATGACAGTGAGAGACAGTGATGACAGTGAGAGACAGTGGTTGACAGTGAGAGACAGTGAGAGACAGTGAGAGACAGTGATTGACAGTGAGAGACAGTGAGAGACAGTAAGAGACAGTGATTGGCAGTGAGAGACAGTGATTGACAGTGAGAGACAGTGATTGACATTGAGAGACAGTGATGACAGTGAGAGACAGTGAGAGACAGTAAGAGACAGTGATTGGCAGTGAGAGACAGTGATGACAGTGAGAGACAGTGATGACAGTGAGAGACAGTGATTGACAGTGAGAGACAGTGATTGACAGTAAGAGACAGTGATTGACAGTGAGAGACAGTGATTGACAGTGAGAGACAGTGATTGACAGTGAGAGACAGTGATTGACAGTGAGAGACAGTGGTTGACATTGAGAGACAGTGATGACAGTGAGAGACAGTGAGAGACAGTAAGAGACAGTGATTGGCAGTGAGAGACAGTGATGACAGTGAGAGACAGTGATGACAGTGAGAGACAGTGAGAGACAGTGAGAGACAGTGAGAGACAGTGAGAGACAGTGGTTGACAGTGAGAGACAGTGATGACAGTGAGAGACAGTGATGACAGTGAGAGACAGTGGTTGACAGTGAGAGACAGTGAGAGACAGTGAGAGACAGTGATTGACAGTGAGAGACAGTGAGAGACAGTGAGAGACAGTGATTGACAGTGAGAGACAGTGATTGACAGTGAGAGACAGTGAGAGACAGTAAGAGACAGTGATTGGCAGTGAGAGACAGTGATGACAGTGAGAGACAGTGATGACAGTGAGAGACAGTGGTTGACAGTGAGAGACAGTGATGACAGTGAGAGACAGTGATGACAGTGAGAGACAGTGGTTGACAGTGAGAGACAGTGAGAGACAGTGAGAGACAGTGATTGACAGTGAGAGACAGTGATTGACAGTGAGAGACAGTGAGAGACAGTGAGAGACAGTGATTGACAGTGAGAGACAGTGATGACAGTGAGAGACAGTGATGACAGTGAGAGACAGTGGTTGACAGTGAGAGACAGTGATTGACAGTGAGAGACAGTGATTGGCAGTGAGAGACAGTGATGACAGTGAGAGACAGTGAGAGACAGTGAGAGACAGTGATTGACAGTGAGAGACAGTGATGACAGTGAGAGACAGTGAGAGACAGTGATTGACAGTGAGTGACAGTGAGAGACAGTGATTGACAGTGAGAGACAGTGATTGACAGTGAGAGACAGTGATTGACAGTGAGAGACAGTGATTGACAGTGAGAGACAGTGATGACAGTGAGAGACAGTGATTGACAGTGAGAGACAGTGATTGACAGTGAGAGACAGTGATTGACAGTGAGAGACAGTGAGAGACAGTAAGAGACAGTGATTGGCAGTGAGAGACAGTGATGACAGTGAGAGACAGTGATGACAGTGAGAGACAGTGGTTGACAGTGAGAGGACAGTGATGACAGTGAGAGACAGTGATGACAGTGAGAGACAGTGGTTGACAGTGAGAGACAGTGAGAGACAGTGAGAGACAGTGATTGACAGTGAGAGACAGTGATTGACAGTGAGAGACAGTGAGAGACAGTGAGAGACAGTGATGACAGTGAGAGACAGTGATGACAGTGAGAGACAGTGATGACAGTGAGAGACAGTGGTTGACAGTGAGAGACAGTGATGACAGTGAGAGACAGTGATTGGCAGTGAGAGACAGTGATGACAGTGAGACAGTGATGACAGTGAGAGACAGTGATTGACAGTGAGAGACAGTGAGAGACAGAGAGAGACAGTGAGAGACAGTGAGAGACAGTGAGAGACAGTGATTGGCAGTGAGAGACAGTGATGACAGTGAGAGACAGTGATGACAGTGAGAGACAGTGGTTGACAGTGAGAGACAGTGATTGACAGTGAGAGACAGTGATGACAGTGAGAGACAGTGATTGACAGTGAGAGACAGTGAGAGACAGTGATTGACAGTGAGAGACAGTGATTGACAGTGAGAGACAGTGATGACAGTGAGAGACAGTGATGACAGTGAGAGACAGTGAGAGACAGTGATTGACAGTGATTGACAGTGAGAGACAGTGATGACAGTGAGAGACAGTGGTTGACAGTGAGAGACAGTGAGAGACAGTGATTGACAGTGAGAGACAGTGATTGACAGTGAGAGACAGTGATGACAGTGAGAGACAGTGGTTGACAGTGAGAGACAGTGATGACAGTGAGAGACAGTGATGACAGTGAGAGACAGTGATGACAGTGAGAGACAGTGATGACAGTGAGAGACAGTGATGACAGTGAGAGACAGTGAGAGACAGTGATTGACAGTGAGAGACAGTGATGACAGTGAGAGACAGTGATTGACAGTGAGAGGCAGTGATTGATAGTGAGAGACAGTGAGAGACAGTGAGAGACAGTGAGAGCCAGTGATTGACAGTGAGAGACAGTGATGACAGTGAGAGACAGTGGTTGACAGTGAGAGACAGTGATTGACAGTGAGAGACAGTGAGAGACAGTGAGAGCCAGTGATTGACAGTGAGAGACAGTGATGACAGTGAGAGACAGTGAGAGACAGTGAGAGACAGTGAGAGCAGTGATTGACAGTGAGAGACAGTGATGACAGTGAGAGACAGTGGTTGACAGTGAGAGACAGTGATTGACAGTGAGAGACAGTGAGAGACAGTGAGAGACAGTGAGAGACAGTGATTGACATTGAGAGACAGTGATTGACAGTGAGAGACAGTGATTGACAGTGAGAGACAGTGATGACAGTGAGAGACAGTGATGACAGTGAGAGACAGTGATTGACATTGAGAGACAGTGATGACAGTGAGAGACAGTGATGACAGTGAGAGACAGTGATGACAGTGAGAGACAGTGATGACAGTGAGAGACAGTGATTGACAGTGAGAGACAGTGATGACAGTGATTGACAGTAAGAGACAGTGAGAGACAGTGAGAGACAGTGAGAGACAGTGATTGACAGTGATTGACAGTGAGAGACAGTGATTGACATTGAGAGACAGTGATTGACAGTGAGAGACAGTGATTGACAGTGAGAGACAGTGATTGACAGTGAGAGACAGTGATTGACAGTGAGAGACAGTGATTGACAGTGAGAGACAGTGAGAGACAGTGAGAGACAGTGAGAGACAGTGATGACAGTGATTGACAGTGAGAGACAGTGAGAGACAGTGAGAGACAGTGATTGACAGTGATTGACAGTGATTGACAGTGAGAGACAGTGATGACAGTGAGAGACAGTGATTGACAGTGAGAGACAGTGAGAGACAGTGATTGACAGTAAGAGACAGTGAGAGACAGTGATTGACAGTGATTGACAGTGATTGACAGTGAGAGACAGTGATGACAGTGAGAGACAGTGATTGACAGTGAGAGACAGTGATGACAGTGATTGACAGTAAGAGACAGTGAGAGACAGTGAGAGACAGTGAGAGACAGTGATTGACAGTGATTGACAGTGAGAGACAGTGATTGACATTGAGAGACAGTGATTGACAGTGAGAGACAGTGATTGACAGTGAGAGACAGTGATTGACAGTGAGAGACAGTGATTGACAGTGAGAGACAGTGAGAGACAGTGATTGACAGTGAGAGACAGTGATTGACATTGAGAGACAGTGATTGACAGTGAGAGACAGTGATTGACAGTGATGACAGTGAGAGACAGTGATTGACAGTGAGAGACAGTGATTGACAGTGAGAGACAGTGATTGACAGTGAGAGACAGTGATTGACAGTGAGAGACAGTGATTGACAGTGAGAGACAGTGATGACAGTGAGAGACAGTGATTGACAGTAAGAGACAGTGAGAGACAGTGAGAGACAGTGAGAGACAGTGATTGACAGTGAGAGACAGTGATTGACATTGAGAGACAGTGATGACAGTGAGAGACAGTGATTGACAGTGAGAGACAGTGATTGACAGTGAGAGACAGTGAGAGCCAGTGATGACAGTGAGAGACAGTGATTGACAGTAAGAGACAGTGAGAGACAGTGAGAGACAGTGAGAGACAGTGATTGACAGTGAGAGACAGTGATTGACATTGAGAGACAGTGATGACAGTGAGAGACAGTGAGAGACAGTGATTGACAGTGAGAGGCAGTGATTGACAGTAAGAGACAGTGAGAGACAGTGAGAGACAGTGAGAGCCAGTGATTGACAGTGAGAGACAGTGAGAGACAGTGATTGACAGTGAGAGACAGTGATTGACAGTGAGAGACAGTGATGACAGTAAGAGACAGTGAGAGACAGTGAGAGACAGTGAGAGCCAGTGATTGACAGTGAGAGACAGTGAGAGACAGTGATTGACAGTGAGAGACAGTGATTGACAGTGAGAGACAGTGATTGACAGTGAGAGACAGTGAGAGACAGTGATTGACAGTGAGAGGCAGTGATTGACAGTAAGAGACAGTGAGAGACAGTGATTGACATTGAGAGACAGTGATGACAGTGAGAGACAGTGAGAGACAGTGAGAGACAGTGAGAGACAGTGATTGACAGTGAGAGACAGTGATTGACAGTGAGAGACAGTGATGACAGTAAGAGACAGTGATTGACAGTGAGAGACAGTGATGACAGTGAGAGACAGTGAGAGACAGTGAGACAGTAAGAGACAGTAAGAGACAGTGAGAGACAGTGATTGACAGTGAGAGACAGTGAGAGACAGTGATGACAGTGAGAGACAGTGAGAGACAGTGAGAGCCAGTGATTGACAGTGAGAGACAGTGAGAGACAGTGATGACAGTGAGAGACAGTGATGACAGTAAGAGACAGTGAGAGACAGTGAGAGACAGTGAGAGCCAGTGATTGACAGTGAGAGACAGTGAGAGACAGTGATTGACAGTGAGAGACAGTGAGAGACAGTGAGAGCCAGTGATTGACAGTGAGAGACAGTGAGAGACAGTGATGACAGTGATTGACAGTGAGAGACAGTGATGACAGTGAGAGACAGTGAGAGACAGTGATTGACAGTGAGAGACAGTGAGAGACAGTGATTGACAGTGATTGACAGTGATTGACAGTGAGAGACAGTGATTGACAGTGAGAGACAGTGATGACAGTAAGAGACAGTGAGAGACAGTGAGAGACAGTGAGAGCCAGTGATTGACAGTGAGAGACAGTGAGAGACAGTGAGAGACAGTGAGAGACAGTGATGACAGTAAGAGACAGTGAGAGACAGTGAGAGACAGTGATTGACAGTGAGAGACAGTGATGACAGTAAGAGACAGTGAGAGACAGTGAGAGACAGTGAGAGCCAGTGATTGACAGTGAGAGACAGTGATGACAGTGAGAGACAGTGATTGACAGTGAGAGACAGTGATGACAGTGAGAGACAGTGATGACAGTGAGAGACAGTGAGAGACAGTGATTGACAGTGAGAGACAGTGAGAGACAGTAAGAGACAGTGATTGACAGTGAGAGACAGTGATTGACAGTGAGAGACAGTGATTGACAGTGAGAGACAGTGAGAGACAGTGAGAGACAGTGGTTGACAGTGAGAGACAGTGATGACAGTGAGAGACAGTGATGACAGTGAGAGACAGTGAGAGACAGTGATTGACAGTGAGAGACAGTGATGACAGTGAGAGACAGTGAGAGACAGTAAGAGACAGTGATTGACAGTGAGAGACAGTGATGACAGTGAGAGACAGTGATTGACAGTGAGAGACAGTGAGAGACAGTAAGAGACAGTGATGACAGTGAGAGACAGTGATTGACAGTGAGAGACAGTGAGAGACAGTGAGAGACAGTGGTTGACAGTGAGAGACAGTGATTGACAGTGAGAGACAGTGATTGACAGTGAGAGACAGTGATGACAGTGAGAGACAGTGATTGACAGTGAGAGACAGTGATTGACAGTGAGAGACAGTGAGAGACAGTGAGAGACAGTGGTTGACAGTGAGAGACAGTGATTGACAGTGAGAGACAGTGATTGACAGTGAGAGACAGTGAGAGACAGTGAGAGACAGTGAGAGACAGTGGTTGACAGTGAGAGACAGTGATTGACAGTGAGAGACAGTGATTGACAGTGAGAGACAGTGAGAGACAGTGAGAGACAGTGAGAGACAGTGATTGACAGTGATTGACAGTGAGAGACAGTGATTGACATTGAGAGACAGTGATTGACAGTGAGAGACAGTGATTGACAGTGAGAGACAGTGATTGACAGTGAGAGACAGTGATTGACAGTGAGAGACAGTGAGAGACAGTGATTGACATTGAGAGACAGTGATTGACATTGAGAGACAGTGATTGACAGTGAGAGACAGTGATTGACAGTGATGACAGTGAGAGACAGTGATTGACAGTGAGAGACAGTGATTGACAGTGAGAGACAGTGATTGACAGTGAGAGACAGTGATTGACAGTGAGAGACAGTGATTGACAGTGAGAGACAGTGATGACAGTGAGAGACAGTGATTGACAGTAAGAGACAGTGAGAGACAGTGAGAGACAGTGAGAGACAGTGATTGACAGTGAGAGACAGTGATTGACATTGAGAGACAGTGATGACAGTGAGAGACAGTGATTGACAGTAAGAGACAGTGATTGACATTGAGAGACAGTGAGAGCCAGTGATGACAGTGAGAGACAGTGATTGACAGTAAGAGACAGTGAGAGACAGTGAGAGACAGTGAGAGACAGTGATTGACAGTGAGAGACAGTGATTGACATTGAGAGACAGTGATGACAGTGAGAGACAGTGAGAGACAGTGATTGACAGTGAGAGGCAGTGATTGACAGTAAGAGACAGTGAGAGACAGTGAGAGACAGTGAGAGCCAGTGATTGACAGTGAGAGACAGTGAGAGACAGTGATTGACAGTGAGAGACAGTGATTGACAGTGAGAGACAGTGATGACAGTAAGAGACAGTGAGAGACAGTGAGAGACAGTGAGAGCCAGTGATTGACAGTGAGAGACAGTGAGAGACAGTGATTGACAGTGAGAGACAGTGATTGACAGTGAGAGACAGTGATTGACAGTGAGAGACAGTGAGAGACAGTGATTGACAGTGAGAGGCAGTGATTGACAGTAAGAGACAGTGAGAGACAGTGATTGACATTGAGAGACAGTGATGACAGTGAGAGACAGTGAGAGACAGTGAGAGACAGTGAGAGACAGTGATTGACAGTGAGAGACAGTGATTGACAGTGAGAGACAGTGATGACAGTAAGAGACAGTGATTGACAGTGAGAGACAGTGATGACAGTGAGAGACAGTGAGAGACAGTGAGACAGTAAGAGACAGTAAGAGACAGTGAGAGACAGTGATTGACAGTGAGAGACAGTGAGAGACAGTGATGACAGTGAGAGACAGTGAGAGACAGTGAGAGCCAGTGATTGACAGTGAGAGACAGTGAGAGACAGTGATGACAGTGAGAGACAGTGATGACAGTAAGAGACAGTGAGAGACAGTGAGAGACAGTGAGAGCCAGTGATTGACAGTGAGAGACAGTGAGAGACAGTGATTGACAGTGAGAGACAGTGAGAGACAGTGAGAGCCAGTGATTGACAGTGAGAGACAGTGAGAGACAGTGATGACAGTGATTGACAGTGAGAGACAGTGATGACAGTGAGAGACAGTGAGAGACAGTGATTGACAGTGAGAGACAGTGAGAGACAGTGATTGACAGTGATTGACAGTGATTGACAGTGAGAGACAGTGATTGACAGTGAGAGACAGTGATGACAGTAAGAGACAGTGAGAGACAGTGAGAGACAGTGAGAGCCAGTGATTGACAGTGAGAGACAGTGAGAGACAGTGAGAGACAGTGAGAGACAGTGATGACAGTAAGAGACAGTGAGAGACAGTGAGAGACAGTGATTGACAGTGAGAGACAGTGATGACAGTAAGAGACAGTGAGAGACAGTGAGAGACAGTGAGAGCCAGTGATTGACAGTGAGAGACAGTGATGACAGTGAGAGACAGTGATTGACAGTGAGAGACAGTGATGACAGTGAGAGACAGTGATGACAGTGAGAGACAGTGAGAGACAGTGATTGACAGTGAGAGACAGTGAGAGACAGTAAGAGACAGTGATTGACAGTGAGAGACAGTGATTGACAGTGAGAGACAGTGATTGACAGTGAGAGACAGTGAGAGACAGTGAGAGACAGTGGTTGACAGTGAGAGACAGTGATGACAGTGAGAGACAGTGATGACAGTGAGAGACAGTGAGAGACAGTGATTGACAGTGAGAGACAGTGATGACAGTGAGAGACAGTGAGAGACAGTAAGAGACAGTGATTGACAGTGAGAGACAGTGATGACAGTGAGAGACAGTGATTGACAGTGAGAGACAGTGATTGACAGTGAGAGACAGTGATGACAGTGAGAGACAGTGAGAGACAGTAAGAGACAGTGATTGACAGTGAGAGACAGTGATGACAGTGAGAGACAGTGATTGACAGTGAGAGACAGTGAGAGACAGTAAGAGACAGTGATGACAGTGAGAGACAGTGATTGACAGTGAGAGACAGTGGTTGACAGTGAGAGACAGTGATTGACAGTGAGAGACAGTGATTGACAGTGAGAGACAGTGAGAGACAGTGATGACAGTGAGAGACAGTGAGAGACAGTAAGAGACAGTGATTGACAGTGAGAGACAGTGATTGACAGTGAGAGACAGTGATTGACAGTGAGAGACAGTGATTGACAGTGAGAGACAGTGAGAGACAGTGATTGACAGTGAGAGACAGTGATGACAGTGAGAGACAGTGAGAGACAGTGAGAGACAGTGAGAGCCAGTGATTGACAGTGAGAGACAGTGATGACAGTGAGAGCCAGTGATTGACAGTGAGAGACAGTGATGACAGTGAGAGACAGTGATGACAGTGAGAGGCAGTGATGACAGTGAGAGACAGTGATTGACAGTGAGAGACAGTGATTGACAGTGATTGACAGTCAGAGACAGTGAGAGACAGTGATTGACAGTGAGAGACAGTCAGAGACAGTGAGAGACAGTGATTGACAGTGAGAGACAGTGATGACAGTGAGAGACAGTGATGACAGTGAGAGACAGTGATGACAGTGAGAGACAGTGATGACAGTGAGAGACAGTGAGAGACAGTGAGAGACAGTGAGAGCCAGTGATTGACAGTGAGAGACAGTGATGACAGTGAGAGACAGTGGTTGACAGTGAGAGACAGTGATGACAGTGAGAGACAGTGATTGACAGTGAGAGACAGTGATTGACAGTGATTGACAGTGATGACAGTGAGAGACAGTGATTGACAGTGAGAGGCAGTGATGACAGTGAGAGACAGTGATTGACAGTGAGAGACAGTGATTGACATTGAGAGACAGTGATGACAGTAAGAGACAGTGAGAGACAGTGAGAGACAGTGAGAGCCAGTGATTGACAGTGAGAGACAGTGATGACAGTGAGAGACAGTGGTTGACAGTGAGAGACAGTGATGACAGTGAGAGACAGTGATTGACAGTGAGAGACAGTGAGAGACAGTGAGAGACAGTGAGAGACAGTGAGAGACAGTGATTGACAGTGAGAGACAGTGATTGACAGTGAGAGACAGTGATTGACAGTGATGACAGTGAGAGACAGTGATGACAGTGAGAGACAGTGAGAGACAGTGATTGACAGTGAGAGACAGTGATTGACAGTGAGAGACAGTGAGAGACAGTAAGAGACAGTGATGACAGTGAGAGACAGTGAGAGACAGTGATTGACAGTGAGAGACAGTGAGAGACAGTGATGACAGTGAGAGACAGTGATGACAGTGAGAGACAGTGAGAGACAGTGATTGACAGTGAGAGACAGTGATTGACAGTGAGAGACAGTGAGAGACAGTAAGAGACAGTGATGACAGTGAGAGACAGTGAGAGACAGTGAGAGACAGTGGTTGACAGTGAGAGACAGTGAGAGACAGTGAGAGACAGTGAGAGACAGTAAGAGACAGTGATGACAGTGAGAGACAGTGATTGACAGTGAGAGACAGTGATTGACAGTGAGAGACAGTGAGAGACAGTGAGAGACAGTGGTTGACAGTGAGAGACAGTGATTGACAGTGAGAGACAGTGATTGACAGTGAGAGACAGTGAGAGACAGTGATGACAGTGATTGACAGTGATTGACAGTGATTGACAGTGATTGACAGTGAGAGACAGTGAGAGACAGTGAGAGGCAGTGATGACATTGAGAGACAGTGATTGACAGTGAGAGACAGTGAGAGACAGTGAGAGACAGTGATTGACAGTCAGAGACAGTGAGAGACAGTGATTGACAGTGAGAGCCAGTGATTGACTGTGATTGACAGTGAGAGCCAGTGATTGACAGTGAGAGACAGTGATGACAGTGAGAGACAGTGGTTGACAGTGAGAGACAGTGGTTGACAGTGAGAGACAGTGATTGACAGAGAGAGCCAGTGATTGACATTGAGAGACAGTGATTGACAGTGAGAGACAGTGATTGACATTGAGAGACAGTGATTGACAGTGATTGACAGTGAGAGACAGTGAGAGACAGTGAGAGCCAGTGATTGACAGTGAGAGACAGTGATGACAGTGAGAGACAGTGGTTGACAGTGAGAGACAGTGGTTGACAGTGAGAGACAGTGATTGACAGAGAGAGCCAGTGATTGACATTGAGAGACAGTGATTGACAGTGAGAGACAGTGAGAGACAGTGAGAGACAGTGATTGACAGTGAGAGACAGTGAGAGACAGTGAGAGACAGTGATTGACAGTGAGAGACAGTGATTGACATTGAGAGACAGTGATGACAGTGAGAGACAGTGATTGACAGTGAGAGACAGTGAGAGACAGTAAGAGACAGTGAGAGACAGTGAGAGACAGTGAGAGCCAGTGATTGACAGTGAGAGACAGTGATGACAGTGAGAGACAGTGATTGACAGTGAGAGACAGTGATTGACAGTGAGAGACAGTGATTGACATTGAGAGACAGTGATTGACAGTGAGAGACAGTGATTGATAGTGAGAGGCAGTGATGACAGTGAGAGACAGTGATTGACATTGAGAGACAGTGATTGACAGTGAGAGACAGTGATTGACATTGAGAGACAGTGATGACAGTGAGAGACAGTGATTGACAGTGAGAGACAGTGATTGACATTGAGAGACAGTGATTGACAGTGAGAGCCAGTGATTGACAGTGAGAGACAGTGATTGACATTGAGAGACAGTGATTGACAGTGAGAGACAGTGATTGACAGTGAGAGACAGTGATTGACATTGAGAGACAGTGATGACAGTGAGAGACAGTGATTGACAGTGAGAGCCAGTGATTGACAGTGAGAGACAGTGATTGACATTGAGAGACAGTGATGACAGTGAGAGACAGTGATTGACAGTGAGAGACAGTGAGAGACAGTAAGAGACAGTGAGAGACAGTGAGAGACAGTGAGAGACAGTGATTGACAGTGAGAGACAGTGATGACAGTGAGAGACAGTGGTTGACAGTGAGAGACAGTGATTGACAGTGAGAGACAGTGATTGACAGTGAGAGACAGTGATTGACAGTGAGAGGCAGTGAGAGACAGTGATTGACAGTGAGAGACAGTGATTGACAGTAAGAGACAGATATTGATAGTGAGAGCCAGTGATTGACAGTGATTGACAGTGAGAGACAGTGAGAGACAGTGATGACAGTGAGAGACAGTGAGAGACAGTGATTGACAGTGAGAGACAGTGATTGACAGTGAGAGACAGTGATTGACAGTGAGAGGCAGTGAGAGACAGTGATTGACAGTGAGAGACAGTGATTGACAGTAAGAGACAGATATTGATAGTGAGAGCCAGTGATTGACAGTGAGAGACAGTGAGAGACAGTGATTGACAGTGAGAGACAGTGATTGACAGTGAGAGACAGTGATTGACAGTGAGAGCCAGATATTGAACAGTGAGAGCCAGTGATTGACAGTGAGAGACAGTGAGAGACAGTGATTGACAGTGAGAGACAGTGATTGACAGTGAGAGACAGTGATTGACAGTGAGAGACAGTGATTGTCAGTGAGAGGCAGTGAGAGACAGTGATTGACAGTGAGAGACAGTGATTGACAGTAAGAGACAGATATTGATAGTGAGAGCCAGTGATTGACAGTGAGAGACAGTGAGAGACAGTGATTGACAGTGAGAGACAGTGATTGACAGTGAGAGACAGTGATTGACAGTGAGAGCCAGATATTGAACAGTGAGAGCCAGTGATTGACAGTGAGAGCCAGTGATTGACAGTAAGAGGCAGTGAGAGAAAGTGAGAGACAGTGAGAGGCAGTGATTGACAATTAGAGAAAGTGAGAGACAGTGATTGACAGTGATTGATAGTGAGAGACAGTGATTGACAGGGAGAGACAGTGATTGACAGTGAGAGACAGTGAGAGACAGTGATTGACAGAGAGAGACAGTGATTATCAGTGAGGGACAGTGAGAGGCAGTGATTGACAGTGATTGACAGTGAGAGACAGTGAGAGACAGTGATTGACAGTGAGAGACAGTGAGAGACAGTGATTGACAGTGATTGACAGTGAGAGACAGTGATTGACAGTGATTGACAGTGAGAGACAGTGAGAGACAGTGATTGACAGTGAGAGACAGTGAGAGACAGTGATTGACAGTGATTGACATTGAGAGACAGTGAGAGACAGTGATTATCAGTGAGAGACAGTGAGAGACAGTGATTGACAGTGATTGACATTGAGAGACAGTGAGAGACAGTGAGAGGCAGTGATGACAGTGAGAGACAGTGATTGACAGTGAGAGACAGTGAGAGACAGTGATTATCAGTGAGGGACAGTGAGAGGCAGTGATTGACAGTGATTGACAGTGAGAGACAGTGAGAGACAGTGATTGACAGTGAGAGACAGTGAGAGACAGTGATTGACAGTGATTGACATTGAGAGACAGTGAGAGACAGTGAGAGGCAGTGATGACAGTGAGAGACAGTGATTGACAGTGAGAGACAGTGATTGACAGTGAGAGACAGTGATTGACAGTGATTGACAGTGAGAGACAGTGATTGACAGTGATTGACAGTGAGAGACAGTGATTGTCAGTGAGAGGCAGTGATGACAGTGAGAGACAGTGAGAGACAGTGAGAGACAGTGATTGACAGTGAGAGACAGTGAGAGACAGTGAGAGGCAGTGAGAGACAGTGATTGACAGTGAGAGACAGTGAGAGACAGTGATTGGCAGTGATTGACAGTGAGAGGCAGTGATGACAGTGAGAGACAGTGAGAGACAGTGATTGACAGTGAGAGACAGTGAGAGACAGTGAGAGGCAGTGAGAGACAGTGATTGACAGTGAGAGACAGTGAGAGACAGTGATTGACAGTGAGAGACAGTGATTGACAGTGAGAGACAGTGAGAGACAGTGATTGGCAGTGATTGACAGTGAGAGGCAGTGATGACAGTGAGAGACAGTGAGAGACAGTGATTGACAGTGAGAGACAGTGAGAGACAGTGAGAGGCAGTGAGAGACAGTGATTGACAGTGAGAGACAGTGAGAGACAGTGATTGACAGTGAGAGACAGTGATTGTCAGTGAGAGGCAGTGATGACAGTGAGAGACAGTGAGAGACAGTGAGAGACAGTGATTGACAGTGAGAGACAGTGAGAGACAGTGAGAGGCAGTGAGAGACAGTGATTGACAGTGAGAGACAGTGAGAGACAGTGATTGACAGTGAGAGACAGTGAGAGACAGTGAGAGGCAGTGAGAGACAGTGAGAGACAGTGAGAGGCAGATATTGATAGTGAGAGACAGTGATTGACAGTGAGAGGCAGTGATGACAGTGAGAGACAGTGATTGACAGTGAGAGACAGTGATTGACAGTGAGAGGCAGTGATTGACAGAGAGAGACAGTGATTGACAGTGAGAGGCAGTGATGACAGTGAGAGACAGTGATTGACAGTGAGAGACAGTGATTGACAGTAAGAGACAGTGATTGACAGTGAGACAGTGAGAGACAGTGATGACAGAGAGAGACAGTGATTGACAGTGAGAGGCAGTGATTGACAGTGAGAGGCAGTGATTGACAGAGAGAGACAGTGATTATCAGTGAGAGGCAGTGATTGACAGTGAGACAGTGAGAGACAGTGATTGTCAGTGAGAGACAGTGATGACAGTGAGAGCCAGTGATTGACAGTGATGACAGTGAGAGCCAGTGAGAGACAGTGATTGTCAGTGAGAGGCAGTGATTGACAGTGAGACAGTGAGAGACAGTGATTGACAGTGAGAGCCAGTGATGACAGTGAGAGCCAGTGAGAGACAGTGATTGTCAGTGAGAGGCAGTGATTGACAGTGAGACAGTGAGAGACAGTGATTGACAGTGAGAGACAGTGATGACAGTGAGAGCCAGTGATTGACATTGAGAGACAGTGATTGACATTGTGAGACAGTGATTGACAGTGAGAGACAGTGATTGACATTGAGAGACAGTGATTGACAGTGAGAGGCAGTGATTGACAGTGAGAGACAGTGAGAGACAGTGATTATCAGTGAGAGACAGTGATTGTCAGTGAGAGACAGTGATTGACAGTGAGACAGTGAGAGACAGTGATTGACAGTGAGAGACAGTGATTGTCAGTGAGAGACAGTGATGACAGTGAGAGACAGTGATTGTCAGTGAGAGACAGTGATTGACAGTGAGACAGTGAGAGACAGTGATTGTCAGTGAGAGACAGTGAGAGACAGTGATTGACAGTGAGACAGTGAGAGACAGTGAGAGACAGTGATTATCAGTGAGAGGCAGTGATTGACAGTGAGACAGTGAGAGACAGTGAGAGACAGTGATTGACAGTGAGAGACAGTGATTGACAGTGAGAGACAGTGATTGACAGTGAGACAGTGAGAGACAGTGAGAGACTGTGATTGACAGTGAGAGACAGTGAGAGACAGTGATTGACAGTGATTGACAGTGATTGACAGTGAGAGACAGTGATTGACATTGAGAGACAGTGATTGACAGTGAGAGACAGTGATTGACAGTGATTGACAGTGAGAGACAGTGATGACAGTGAGAGACAGTGATTGACAGTGAGAGACAGTGATTGACAGTGATTGACAGTGAGAGACAGTGAGAGACTGTGATTGACAGTGAGAGACAGTGATTGACAGTGAGAGACAGTGATTGACAGTGAGAGACAGTGATTGACAGTGATTGACAGTGAGAGACAGTGAGAGACTGTGATTGACAGTGATTGACAGTGAGAGACAGTGAGAGACAGTGAGAGGCAGTGATGACAGTGAGAGACCGTGATTGACAGTGAGAGACAGTGATTGACAGTGAGAGACAGTGAGAGACAGTGAGAGACTGTGATTGACAGTGATTGACAGTGAGAGACAGTGAGAGACTGTGATTGACAGTGATTGACAGTGAGAGACAGTGAGAGACAGTGAGAGACAGTGATAGACAGTGAGAGACAGTGATTGACAGTGAGAGACAGTGATGACAGTGAGAGACAGTGATTGACAGTGAGACAGTGAGAGACAGTGAGAGACAGTGATTGACAGTGAGAGACAGTGATTGACAGTGAGAGGCAGTGATGACAGTGAGAGACAGTGATTGACAGTGAGAGACAGTGATGACAGTGAGAGACAGTGATTGACAGTGAGAGGCAGTGATTGACAGTGAGAGACAGTGATTGACAGTGAGAGACAGTGATTGACAGTGATTGACAGTGAGAGGCAGTGATGACAGTGAGAGACAGTGATTGACAGTGAGAGACAGTGATTGACAGTGAGAGACAGTGATGACAGTGAGAGACAGTGAGAGACAGTGAGAGACAGTGATTGACAGTGATTGACAGTGAGAGACAGTGATTGACAGAGAGAGACAGTGATTGACAGTGAGAGGCAGTGATTGACAGTGAGAGACAGTGATTGACAGTGAGAGACAGTGATTGACAGTGATTGACAGTGAGAGGCAGTGATGACAGTGAGAGACAGTGATTGACAGTGAGAGACAGTGAGAGACAGTGATTGACAGTGAGAGACAGTGATGACAGTGAGAGACAGTGATTGACAGTGAGAGACAGTGAGAGACTGTGATTGACAGTGAGAGACAGTGATTGACAGTGAGAGGCAGTGATGACAGTGAGAGACAGTGATTGACAGTGAGAGGCAGTGATTGACAGTGAGAGACAGTGATTGACAGTGAGAGACAGTGATTGACAGTGAGAGACAGTGATTGATAGTGAGAGACAGTGAGAGACAGTGATTGACAGTGATTGACAGTGAGAGACAGTGATTGACAGTGATTGACAGTGAGAGACAGTGAGAGACTGTGATTGACAGTGATTGACAGTGAGAGACAGTGAGAGACTGTGATTGACAGTGATTGACAGTGAGAGACAGTGAGAGACTGTGATTGACAGTGAGAGACAGTGATTGACAGTGAGAGGCAGTGAGAGACTGTGATTGACAGTGAGAGACAGTGAGAGACTGTGATGACAGTGAGAGACAGTGAGAGACAGTGATTGACAGTGATTGACAGTGAGAGCCATTGATTGACAGTGACAGACAGTGATTGACAGTGAGAGACAGTGAGAGCCATTGATTGACAGTGACAGACAGTGATTGACAGTGAGAGACAGTGAGAGGCAGTGATGACAGTGAGAGGCAGTGAGAGACTGTGATTGACAGTGAGAGACAGTGAGAGACAGTGAGAGACAGTGATGACAGTGAGAGACAGTGATTGACAGTGAGAGACAGTGATTGACAGTGAGAGACAGTGATGACAGTGAGAGACAGTGATTGACAGTGATTGACAGTGAGAGACAGTGAGAGCCATTGATTGACAGTGACAGACAGTGATTGACAGTGAGAGACAGTGAGAGGCAGTGATGACAGTGAGAGGCAGTGAGAGACAGTGATTGACAGTGAGAGACAGTGATTGACAGTGAGAGACAGTGATTGACAGTGAGAGACAGTGATTGACAGTGAGAGACAGTGATTGACAGTGAGAGACAGTGATTGACAGTGAGAGACAGTGATGACAGTGAGAGACAGTGATTGACAGTGATTGACAGTGAGAGACAGTGAGAGCCATTGATTGACAGTGACAGACAGTGATTGACAGTGAGAGACAGTGAGAGGCAGTGATGACAGTGAGAGGCAGTGAGAGACTGTGATTGACAGTGAGAGACAGTGATTGACAGTGAGAGACAGTGATGACAGTGAGAGACAGTGATTGACAGTGAGAGACAGTGATGACAGTGAGAGGCAGTGAGAGACAGTGATTGACAGTGAGAGACAGTGATTGACAGTGAGAGACAGTGATGACAGTGAGAGACAGTGATTGACAGTGATTGACAGTGAGAGACAGTGATGACAGTGAGAGACAGTGATGACAGTGAGAGACAGTGATTGACAGTGAGAGACAGTGATGACAGTGAGAGACAGTGATTGACAGTGAGAGACAGTGATGACAGTGAGAGACAGTGATTGACAGTGAGAGACAGTGATTGATAGTGAGAGACAGTGAGAGACAGTGAGAGACAGTGAGAGACAGTGATTGATAGTGAGAGACAGTGATTGATAGTGAGAGACAGTGAGAGACAGTGATTGACAGTGAGAGACAGTGATTGATAGTGAGAGACAGTGAGAGACAGTGAGAGACAGTGAGAGACAGTGATTGACAGTGAGAGACAGTGATGACAGTGAGAGACAGTGATTGACAGTGAGAGACAGTGATGACAGTGAGAGACAGTGAGAGACAGTGAGAGACAGTGATGACAGTGAGAGACAGTGAGAGACAGTGAGAGACAGTGAGAGACAGTGAGAGACAGTGATGACAGTGAGAGACAGTGAGAGACAGTGATTGACAGTGAGAGACAGTGATTGACAGTGAGAGACAGTGATTGACAGTGAGAGACAGTGATTGACAGTGAGAGACAGTGATTGATAGTGAGAGACAGTGATGACAGTGAGAGACAGTGAGAGACAGTGATGACAGTGAGAGACAGTGATTGACAGTGATGACAGTGAGAGACAGTGAGAGACAGTGATTGACAGTGAGAGACAGTGATTGACAGTGATGACAGTGAGAGACAGTGAGAGACAGTGATGACAGTGAGAGACAGTGATTGACAGTGAGAGACAGTGATGACAGTGAGAGACAGTGAGAGACAGTGATTGACAGTGAGAGACAGTGATTGACAGTGAGAGACAGTGATTGACAGTGAGAGACAGTGATTGACAGTGAGAGACAGTGATTGATAGTGAGAGACAGTGATGACAGTGAGAGACAGTGATTGACAGTGATGACAGTGAGAGACAGTGAGAGACAGTGATTGACAGTGAGAGACAGTGATTGACAGTGAGAGACAGTGATTGACAGTGAGAGACAGTGATTGACAGTGAGAGACAGTGATGACAGTGAGAGACAGTGATGACAGTGAGAGACAGTGATTGACAGTGATGACAGTGAGAGACAGTGAGAGACAGTGATTGACAGTGAGAGACAGTGATTGACAGTGAGAGACAGTGATTGACAGTGAGAGACAGTGATTGATAGTGAGAGACAGTGATGACAGTGAGAGACAGTGAGAGACAGTGAGAGACAGTGAGAGACAGTGATTGACAGTGAGAGACAGTGATGACAGTGAGAGACAGTGATTGACAGTGATTGACAGTGAGAGACAGTGAGAGCCATTGATTGACAGTGACAGACAGTGATTGACAGTGAGAGACAGTGAGAGGCAGTGATGACAGTGAGAGGCAGTGAGAGACTGTGATTGACAGTGAGAGACAGTGATTGACAGTGAGAGACAGTGATTGACAGTGAGAGACAGTGATGACAGTGAGAGACAGTGATTGACAGTGATTGACAGTGAGAGACAGTGATGACAGTGAGAGACAGTGATGACAGTGAGAGACAGTGAGAGACTGTGATTGACAGTGATTGACAGTGAGAGACAGTGAGAGACTGTGATTGACAGTGAGAGACAGTGATTGACAGTGAGAGACAGTGATTGACAGTGAGAGACAGTGATTGACAGTGATTGACAGTGAGAGACAGTGAGAGACTGTGATTGACAGTGATTGACAGTGAGAGACAGTGAGAGACAGTGAGAGGCAGTGATGACAGTGAGAGACCGTGATTGACAGTGAGAGACAGTGATTGACAGTGATTGACAGTGATTGACAGTGAGAGACAGTGATTGACAGTGAGAGACAGTGAGAGACAGTGAGAGACTGTGATTGACAGTGATTGACAGTGAGAGACAGTGAGAGACAGTGATAGACAGTGAGAGACAGTGAGAGACAGTGATTGACAGTGAGAGGCAGTGAGAGACTGTGATTGACAGTGAGAGACAGTGAGAGACTGTGATGACAGTGAGAGACAGTGAGAGACAGTGATTGACAGTGATTGACAGTGAGAGCCATTGATTGACAGTGACAGACAGTGATTGACAGTGAGAGACAGTGAGAGCCATTGATTGACAGTGACAGACAGTGATTGACAGTGAGAGACAGTGAGAGGCAGTGATGACAGTGAGAGGCAGTGAGAGACTGTGATTGACAGTGAGAGACAGTGAGAGACAGTGAGAGACAGTGATGACAGTGAGAGACAGTGATTGACAGTGAGAGACAGTGATTGACAGTGAGAGACAGTGATGACAGTGAGAGACAGTGATTGACAGTGATTGACAGTGAGAGACAGTGAGAGCCATTGATTGACAGTGACAGACAGTGAGAGACAGTGAGAGGCAGTGATGACAGTGAGAGGCAGTGAGAGACTGTGATTGACAGTGAGAGACAGTGATTGACAGTGAGAGACAGTGATTGACAGTGAGAGACAGTGATGACAGTGAGAGACAGTGATTGACAGTGATTGACAGTGAGAGACAGTGAGAGGCAGTGAGAGACTGTGATTGACAGTGATTGACAGTGAGAGACAGTGATGACAGTGAGAGACAGTGATGACAGTGAGAGACAGTGATGACAGTGAGAGACAGTGATGACAGTGAGAGACAGTGAGAGACTGTGATTGACAGTGATTGACAGTGAGAGACAGTGAGAGACAGTGAGAGACAGTGATTGATAGTGAGAGACAGTGATTGACAGTGAGAGACAGTGATTGACAGTGAGAGACAGTGATTGATAGTGAGAGACAGTGATGACAGTGAGAGACAGTGATTGACAGTGATGACAGTGAGAGACAGTGAGAGACAGTGATTGACAGTGAGAGACAGTGATTGACAGTGATTGACAGTGAGAGACAGTGAGAGACAGTGATTGATAGTGAGAGACAGTGATGACAGTGAGAGACAGTGATTGACAGTGAGAGACAGTGATTGACATTGAGAGACAGTGATGACAGTGAGAGACAGTGAGAGACAGTGATTGACAGTGAGAGACAGTGATTGATAGTGAGAGACAGTGATGACAGTGAGAGACAGTGATTGACAGTGATGACAGTGAGAGACAGTGAGAGACAGTGAGAGACAGTGATTGACAGTGATTGACAGTGATGACAGTGAGAGACAGTGAGAGACAGTGATTGACAGTGAGAGACAGTGATTGACAGTGAGAGACAGTGATTGACAGTGAGAGACAGTGATGACAGTGAGAGACAGTGATTGACAGTGAGAGACAGTGATTGACAGTGAGAGACAGTGATGACAGTGAGAGACAGTGATTGATAGTGAGAGACAGTGATGACAGTGAGAGACAGTGATTGACAGTGATGACAGTGAGAGACAGTGAGAGACAGTGAGAGACAGTGATTGACAGTGATTGACAGTGATGACAGTGAGAGACAGTGAGAGACAGTGATTGACAGTGAGAGACAGTGATGACAGTGAGAGACAGTGATTGACAGTGAGAGACAGTGATTGACAGTGAGAGACAGTGATTGACATTGAGAGACAGTGATGACAGTGAGAGACAGTGATTGATAGTGAGAGACAGTGATGACAGTGAGAGACAGTGATGACAGTGAGAGACAGTGAGAGACAGTGATTGACAGTGAGAGACAGTGATTGATAGTGAGAGACAGTGATGACAGTGAGAGACAGTGATTGACAGTGATGACAGTGAGAGACAGTGAGAGACAGTGAGAGACAGTGATTGACAGTGATTGACAGTGATGACAGTGAGAGACAGTGAGAGACAGTGATTGACAGTGAGAGAGAGTGAGAGACAGTGAGAGACAGTGATTGACAGTGAGAGACAGTGATTGACAGTGAGAGACAGTGATTGGCAGTGAGAGACAGTGATGACAGTGAGAGACAGTGATTGACAGTGATGACAGTGAGAGACAGTGAGAGACAGTGAGAGACAGTGATTGACAGTGAGAGAGAGTGAGAGACAGTGAGAGACAGTGATTGACAGTGAGAGACAGTGATTGACAGTGAGAGACAGTGATTGGCAGTGAGAGACAGTGATGACAGTGAGAGACAGTGAGAGACAGTGAGAGACAGTGATTGACAGTGATGACAGTGAGAGACAGTGAGAGACAGTGATTGACAGTGAGAGACAGTGATTGACAGTGAGAGACAGTGATTGACAGTGAGAGACAGTGATTGACATTGAGAGACAGTGATGACAGTGAGAGACAGTGAGAGACAGTGAGAGACAGTGAGAGACAGTGATTGACAGTGAGAGACAGTGATGACAGTGAGAGACAGTGATTGACAGTGAGAGACAGTGAGAGCCATTGATTGACAGTGAGAGACAGTGAGAGGCAGTGATGACAGTGAGAGGCAGTGAGAGACTGTGATTGACAGTGAGAGACAGTGATTGACAGTGAGAGACAGTGATTGACAGTGAGAGACAGTGATGACAGTGAGAGACAGTGATTGACAGTGATTGACAGTGAGAGACAGTGATGACAGTGAGAGACAGTGATTGACAGTGAGAGACAGTGATGACAGTGAGAGACAGTGATTGACAGTGAGAGACAGTGATGACAGTGAGAGACAGTGATTGACAGTGAGAGACAGTGATGACAGTGAGAGACAGTGATGACAGTGAGAGACAGTGATTGACAGTGAGAGGCAGTGAGAGACAGTGATTGACAGTGAGAGACAGTGATGACAGTGAGAGACAGTGATTGACAGTGAGAGACAGTGATGACAGTGAGAGACAGTGATTGACAGTGAGAGACAGTGATGACAGTGAGAGACAGTGATTGACAGTGAGAGACAGTGATTGACAGTGAGAGACAGTGATGACAGTGAGAGACAGTGATTGACAGTGAGAGGCAGTGATTGACAGAGAGAGGCAGTGAGAGACAGTGATTGACAGTGAGAGACAGTGATGACAGTGAGAGACAGTGATTGACAGTGAGAGACAGTGATGACAGTGAGAGACAGTGATGACAGTGAGAGACAGTGAGAGACAGTGGTTGATAGTGAGAGACAGTGATTGACAGTGAGAGGCAGTGATGACAGTGAGAGCCAGTGATTGACATTGAGAGACAGTGATTGACAGTGAGAGACAGTGATTGACAGTGAGAGACAGTGATTGACAGTGATTGACAGTGAGAGACAGTGATTGACAGTGATTGACAGTGAGAGGCAGTGATGACAGTGATTGACAGTGAGAGGCAGTGAGAGGCAGTGATTGACAGTGAGAGGCAGTGATGACAGTGAGAGCCAGTGATTGACATTGAGAGACAGTGAGAGACAGTGATTGACAGTGAGAGGCAGTGAGAGACAGTGAGAGACAGTGAGAGACAGTGAGAGGCAGTGATGACAGTGAGAGCCAGTGATTGACATTGAGAGACAGTGAGAGACAGTGATTGGCAGTGAGAGACAGTGAGAGACAGTGAGAGACAGTGAGAGACTGTGATTGACAGTGAGAGACAGTGATGACAGAGAGAGACTGTGATTGACAGTGAGATACAGTGATTGACAGTGAGAGACAGTGATTGACAGTGATTGACAGTGAGAGACAGTGATGACAGTGAGAGACAGTGATTGACAGTGAGAGGCAGTGAGAGACTGTGATTGACAGTGAGAGACAGTGATTGACAGTGAGAGACAGTGATGACAGTGAGAGCCAGTGATTGACATTGAGAGACAGTGATTGACAGTGAGAGACAGTGAGAGACAGTGAGAGACAGTGATGACAGTGAGAGACAGTGATTGACAGTGAGAGACAGTGATTGACAGTGAGAGACAGTGATTGACAGTGAGAGACAGTGAGAGACAGTGAGAGACAGTGATGACAGTGAGAGCCAGTGATTGACATTGAGAGACAGTGATTGACAGTGAGAGACAGTGATTGACAGTGAGAGACAGTGATTGACATTGAGAGACAGTGATTGACAGTGAGAGACAGTGATTGACAGTGAGAGCCAGTGATTGACATTGAGAGACAGTGATTGACAGTGAGAGACAGTGAGAGACAGTGAGAGGCAGTGATTGATAGTGAGAGACAGTGAGAGACAGTGAGAGACAGTGATTGACATTGAGAGACAGTGATGACAGTGAGAGACAGTGATTGACATTGAGAGACAGTGATTGACAGTGAGAGACAGTGATTGACAGTGAGAGACAGTGATTGACATTGAGAGACAGTGATTGACAGTGAGAGACAGTGATTGACATTGAGAGACAGTGATTGACAGTGAGAGACAGTGATTGACAGTGAGAGACAGTGATTGACAGTGATTGACAGTGAGAGGCAGTGATTGACAGTGAGAGACAGTGATTGACATTGAGAGACAGTGATTGACAGTGATTGACAGTGAGAGACAGTGATTGACAGTGAGAGACAGTGATTGACATTGAGAGACAGTGATTGACAGTGAGAGACAGTGATTGACAGTGATTGACAGTGACAGACAGTGATGACAGTGAGAGACAGTGATTGACAGTGAGAGACAGTGATTGACATTGAGAGACAGTGATTGACAGTGAGAGACAGTGATTGACAGTGAGAGACAGTGATTGACATTGAGAGACAGTGATTGACAGTGAGAGACAGTGATTGACATTGAGAGACAGTGATTGACAGTGAGAGACAGTGATTGACAGTGATTGACAGTGAGAGACAGTGATTGACAGTGATGACAGTGAGAGACAGTGATTGACAGTGAGACAGTGAGAGACTGTGATTGACAGTGAGAGACAGTGATTGACAGTGAGAGACAGTGATTGACATTGAGAGACAGTGATTGACAGTGAGAGACAGTGATTGACAGTGAGACAGTGAGAGACTGTGATTGACAGTGAGAGACAGTGATTGACAGTGAGAGACAGTGATTGACAGTGAGAGACAGTGAGAGACAGTGATTGACAGTGAGAGACAGTGATGACAGTGAGAGACAGTGATTGACAGTGAGAGACAGTGAGAGACAGTGAGAGACAGTGATTGACAGTGATTGACAGTGATTGACAGTGAGAGACAGTGATTGACAGTGATTGACAGTGAGACAGTGAGAGACAGTGATGACAGTGAGAGACAGTGATTGACATTGAGAGACAGTGATGACAGTGAGAGACAGTGAGAGACAGTGAGAGACAGTGATTGACAGTGAGAGACAGTGATTGACAGTGAGAGACAGTGATTGACAGTGAGAGACAGTGATTGACAGTGAGAGACAGTGATTGACAGTGAGAGCCAGTGATTGACAGTGAGAGACAGTGATTGACAGTGATTGACAGTGAGAGACAGTGATGACAGTGAGAGACAGTGATTGACATTGAGAGACAGTGATTGACAGTGAGAGACAGTGATGACAGTGAGAGACAGTGATTGACAGTGAGAGACAGTGATTGACAGTGAGAGACAGTGATTGACAGTGAGAGCCAGTGATTGACAGTGAGAGACAGTGATTGACAGTGATTGACAGTGAGAGACAGTGATGACAGTGAGAGACAGTGAGAGACAGTGATTGACAGTGAGAGACAGTGAGAGACAGTGATTGACAGTGAGAGACAGTGATTGACAGTGAGAGACAGTGAGAGACAGTGATTGACAGTGATTGACAGTGAGAGACAGTGATGACAGTGAGAGACAGTGATTGACATTGAGAGACAGTGATTGACAGTGAGAGACAGTGATTGACAGTGAGAGACAGTGATTGACAGTGAGAGACAGTGATTGATAGTGAGAGGCAGTGATGACAGTGAGAGACAGTGAGAGACAGTGATTGACAGTGATTGACAGTGAGAGACAGTGATGACAGTGAGAGACAGTGAGAGACAGTGATTGACATTGAGAGACAGTAATTGACAGTGAGAGGCAGTGATGACAGTGAGAGACAGTGAGAGACAGTGAGAGACAGTGATTGACAGTGAGAGACAGTGATTGACAGTGAGAGCCAGTGAGAGACAGTGAGAGACAGTGATTGACAGTGAGAGGCAGTGATTGACAGTGAGAGACTGTGATTGACAGTGATTGACAGTGATTGACAGTGAGAGACAGTGAGAGACAGTGATTGACAGTGAGAGGCAGTGATTGACAGTGAGAGACAGTGAGAGACAGTGAGAGACTGTGATTGACAGTGAGAGACTGTGATTGACAGTGAGAGACAGTGAGAGACAGTGATTGACAGTGATTGACAGTGAGAGACAGTGAGAGACAGTGAGAGACAGTGATGACAGTGAGAGACAGTGATTGACAGTGAGAGACAGTGATTGACAGTGATTGACAGTGAGAGGCAGTGATGACAGTGAGAGACAGTGATTGACAGTGAGAGACAGTGATTGACAGTGATTGACAGTGAGAGACAGTGAGAGACAGTGATTGACAGTGAGAGACAGTGAGAGACTGTGATTGACAGTGATTGACAGTGAGAGACAGTGATGACAGTGAGAGACAGTGATTGACAGTGAGAGACAGTGATTGACAGTGATTGACAGTGAGAGGCAGTGATGACAGTGAGAGACAGTGATTGACAGTGAGAGACAGTGATGACAGTGAGAGACAGTGATTGACAGTGAGAGACAGTGATTGACAGTGATTGACAGTGAGAGGCACTGATGACAGTGAGAGACAGTGATTGACAGTGAGAGACAGTGATTGACAGTGATTGACAGTGAGAGACAGTGAGAGACAGTGATTGACAGTGAGAGCCAGTGATTGACAGTGAGAGACAGTGAGAGACAGTGATTGACAGTGAGAGCCAGTGATTGACAGTGAGAGACAGTGAGAGACTGTGATTGACAGTGAGAGACAGTGATTGACAGTGAGAGACAGTGAGAGACTGTGATTGACAGTGAGAGACAGTGAGAGACAGTGATTGACAGTGAGAGACAGTGAGAGACAGTGATTGACAGTGAGAGCCAGTGATTGACAGTGAGAGACAGTGAGAGACTGTGATTGACAGTGAGAGACAGTGATTGACAGTGAGAGACAGTGATTGACAGTGATTGACAGTGAGAGACAGTGAGAGACAGTGATTGACAGTGAGAGCCAGTGATTGACAGTGAGAGACAGTGAGAGACTGTGATTGACAGTGAGAGACAGTGATGACAGTGAGAGACAGTGATTGACAGTGAGACAGTGAGAGACAGTGATTGACATTGAGAGACAGTGATTGACAGTGATTGACAGTGAGAGACAGTGATGACAGTGAGAGACAGTGATTGACATTGAGAGACAGTGATTGACAGTGATTGACAGTGAGAGACAGTGATTAACAGTGAGAGACAGTGATGACAGTGAGAGACAGTGATTGACAGTGATTGACAGTGATTGACAGTGAGAGACAGTGATTGACAGTGAGAGGCAGTGATTGACAGTGAGAGACTGTGATTGACAGTGATTGACAGTGATTGACAGTGAGAGACAGTGATTGACAGTGAGAGACAGTGATTGACAGTGAGAGACAGTGATTGACAGTGAGAGGCAGTGATTGACAGTGAGAGACTGTGATTGACAGTGAGAGACAGTGATTGACAGTGAGAGACAGTGATTGACAGTGAGACAGTGAGAGACAGTGAGAGACAGTGATGACAGTGAGAGACAGTGATTGACAGTGATTGACAGTGATTGACAGTGAGAGACAGTGATTGACAGTGAGAGACAGTGATTGACAGTGAGAGACAGTGATTGACAGTGAGAGACAGTGATTGACAGTGATTGACAGTGAGACAGTGGGAGACAGTGATTGACAGTGAGAGACAGTGATTGACAGTGATTGACAGTGATTGACAGTGAGAGACAGTGATTGACAGTGAGAGGCAGTGATTGACAGTGAGAGACTGTGATTGACAGTGAGAGACAGTGATTGACAGTGAGAGACAGTGATTGACAGTGAGACAGTGAGAGACAGTGAGAGACAGTGATGACAGTGAGAGACAGTGATTGACAGTGAGAGACAGTGATTGACAGTGAGAGACAGTGAGAGACAGTGATTGACAGTGAGAGACTGTGATTGACAGTGAGAGACAGTGATGACAGTGAGAGACAGTGATTGACAGTGATTGACAGTGATTGACAGTGAGAGACAGTGAGAGACAGTGATTGACAGTGATTGACAGTGAGAGACAGTGATTGACAGTGATTGACAGTGAGAGACAGTGATTGACAGTGAGAGACAGTGAGAGACAGTGAGAGACAGTGAGAGACAGTGATTGACAGTGATTGACAGTGAGAGACAGTGATTGACAGTGAGAGACAGTGAGAGACAGTGATTGACAGTGAGAGACAGTGATTGACAGTGAGAGACAGTGATTGACAGTGAGAGACAGTGAGAGACAGTGAGAGACAGTGAGAGACAGTGATTGACAGTGATTGACAGTGAGAGACAGTGATTGACAGTGAGAGACAGTGAGAGACAGTGATTGACAGTGAGAGACAGTGATTGACAGTGAGAGACAGTGATTGACAGTGATTGACAGTGAGAGACAGTGATTGACAGTGAGAGACAGTGAGAGACAGTGAGAGACAGTGAGAGACAGTGATTGACAGTGATTGACAGTGAGAGACAGTGATTGACAGTGATTGACAGTGAGAGACAGTGATTGACAGTGAGAGACAGTGAGAGACAGTGATTGACAGTGAGAGACAGTGATTGACAGTGAGAGACAGTGATTGACAGTGATTGACAGTGAGAGACAGTGATTGACAGTGAGAGACAGTGAGAGACAGTGAGAGACAGTGAGAGACAGTGATGACAGTGAGAGACAGTGATTGACAGTGAGAGACAGTGATGACAGTGAGAGACAGTGAGAGACAGTGATTGACAGTGATTGACAGTGAGAGACAGTGATTGACAGTGATTGACAGTGAGAGACAGTGATTGACAGTGAGAGACAGTGATTGACAGTGATTGACAGTGAGAGACAGTGATTGACAGTGAGAGACAGTGAGAGACAGTGATTGACAGTGAGAGACAGTGATTGACAGTGATTGACAGTGAGAGACAGTGATTGACAGTGAGAGACAGTGAGAGACAGTGATTGACAGTGAGAGACAGTGATTGACAGTGAGAGACAGTGATTGACAGTGAGAGACAGTGATTGACAGTGATTGACAGTGAGAGACAGTGATTGACAGTGAGAGACAGTGAGAGACAGTGAGAGACAGTGAGAGACAGTGATGACAGTGAGAGACAGTGAGAGACAGTGAGAGACAGTGATTGACAGTGAGAGACAGTGATTGACAGTGATTGACAGTGAGAGGCAGTGATGACAGTGAGAGACAGTGATTGACAGTGATTGACAGTGATTGACAGTGATTGACAGTGATTGACAGTGAGAGACAGTGATTGACAGTGATTGACAGTGATTGACAGTGAGAGACAGTGATTGACAGTGAGAGACAGTGATTGACAGTGAGAGACAGTGATTGACAGTGAGAGACAGTGATTGACAGTGAGAGACAGTGATTGACAGTGAGAGACAGTGATTGACAGTGAGAGACAGTGATGACAGTGATTGACAGTGATGACAGTGAGAGACAGTGAGAGACAGTGAGAGACAGTGATTGACAGTGAGAGACAGTGATTGACAGTGAGAGACAGTGATTGACAGTGAGAGACAGTGATTGACAGTGAGAGACAGTGATTGACAGTGAGAGACAGTGATTGACAGTGAGAGACAGTGATGACAGTGAGAGACAGTGATTGACAGTGAGAGACAGTGAGAGACAGTGAGAGACAGTGATTGACAGTGAGAGACAGTGATTGACAGTGAGAGACAGTGATTGACAGTGAGAGACAGTGATGATAGTGAGAGGCAGTGATGACAGTGAGAGACAGTGATTGACAGTGAGAGACAGTGATTGACAGTGAGAGACAGTGAGAGACAGTGAGAGACAGTGATTGACAGTGAGAGACAGTGATGATAGTGAGAGGCAGTGATGACAGTGAGAGACAGTGATTGACATTGAGAGACAGTGATTGACAGTGAGAGACAGTGATTGACAGTGAGAGACAGTGATTGACAGTGAGAGACAGTGATTGACAGTGAGAGACAGTGATGACAGTGAGAGACAGTGATTGACAGTGAGAGACAGTGATTGACAGTGAGAGACAGTGATTGACAGTGAGAGACAGTGATTGACAGTGAGAGACAGTGAGAGACAGTGATTGACAGTGAGAGGCAGTGATGACAGTGATTGACAGTGAGAGACAGTGATGACAGTGAGAGACAGTGATTGACAGTGAGAGACAGTGATTGACAGTGAGAGACAGTGATTGACAGTGAGAGACAGTGATTGACAGTGAGAGACAGTGATGATAGTGAGAGGCAGTGATGACAGTGAGAGACAGTGATTGACATTGAGAGACAGTGATTGACAGTGAGAGACAGTGATTGACAGTGAGAGACAGTGATTGACAGTGAGAGACAGTGATGACAGTGAGAGACAGTGATTGACAGTGAGAGACAGTGATTGACAGTGAGAGACAGTGATGACAGTGAGAGACAGTGATTGACAGTGAGAGACAGTGAGAGACAGTGATTGACAGTGAGAGACAGTGATTGACATTGAGAGACAGTGATTGACAGTGAGAGACAGTGATGACAGTGAGTGACAGTGAGAGACAGTGATTGACAGTGAGAGACAGTGATTGACAGTGAGAGACAGTGATTGACAGTGAGAGACAGTGATGACAGTGAGAGACAGTGAGAGACAGTGATTGACAGTGAGAGACAGTGATGACAGTGAGAGACAGTGAGAGACAGTGAGAGACAGTGAGAGACAGTGAGAGACAGTGATTGACAGTGAGAGACAGTGATGACAGTGAGAGACAGTGATTGACAGTGAGAGACAGTGAGAGACAGTGAGAGGCAGTGATTGACAGTGAGAGACAGTGATTGACAGTGAGAGACAGTGATTGACAGTGAGAGACAGTGATGACAGTGAGAGACAGTGAGAGACAGTGATTGACAGTGAGAGACAGTGATGACAGTGAGAGACAGTGATTGACAGTGAGAGACAGTGATGACAGTGAGAGACAGTGATGACAGTGAGAGACAGTGATTGACAGTGAGAGACAGTGATTGACAGTGAGAGACAGTGATGACAGTGAGAGACAGTGAGAGACAGTGATTGACAGTGAGAGACAGTGAGAGGCAGTGATTGACAGTGAGAGACAGTGATTGACAGAGAGAGACAGTGATTGACAGTGATTGACAGTGAGAGACAGTGATGACAGTGAGAGACAGTGATTGACAGTGAGAGACAGTGATGACAGTGAGAGACAGTGATGACAGTGAGAGACAGTGATTGACAGTGAGAGACAGTGAGAGACAGTGATTGACAGTGAGAGACAGTGATTGACAGTGAGAGACAGTGAGAGACAGTGAGAGACAGTGAGAGACAGTGATTGACAGTGAGAGACAGTGATGACAGTGAGAGACAGTGATGACAGTGAGAGACAGTGATTGACAGTGAGAGACAGTGATTGACAGTGAGAGACAGTGATGACAGTGAGAGACAGTGAGAGACAGTGATTGACAGTGAGAGACAGTGAGAGGCAGTGATTGACAGTGAGAGACAGTGATTGACAGAGAGAGACAGTGATTGACAGTGATTGACAGTGAGAGACAGTGATGACAGTGAGAGACAGTGATTGACAGTGAGAGACAGTGATGACAGTGAGAGACAGTGATGACAGTGAGAGACAGTGATGACAGTGAGAGACAGTGATTGGCAGTGAGAGACAGTGATTGACAGTGAGAGACAGTGGTTGACAGTGAGAGACAGTGATGACAGTGAGAGACAGTGATTGACAGTGAGAGACAGTGATTGACAGTGAGAGACAGTGATGACAGTGATTGACAGTGATTGACAGTGAGAGACAGTGATGACAGTGAGAGACAGTGATTGACAGTGAGAGACAGTGATTGACAGTGAGAGACAGTGATGACAGTGAGAGACAGTGATTGGCAGTGAGAGACAGTGATTGACAGTGAGAGACAGTGATGACAGTGAGAGACAGTGATGACAGTGAGAGACAGTGATTGACAGTGAGAGACAGTGGTTGACAGTGAGAGACAGTGATGACAGTGAGAGACAGTGATTGACAGTGAGAGACAGTGATTGACAGTGAGAGACAGTGATGACAGTGAGAGACAGTGATTGGCAGTGAGAGACAGTGATTGACAGTGAGAGACAGTGGTTGACAGTGAGAGACAGTGATGACAGTGAGAGACAGTGATTGACACTGAGAGACAGTGATGACAGTGATTGACAGTGAGAGACAGTGATTGACAGTGATTGACAGTGAGAGACAGTGATTGACAGTGAGAGGCAGTGATTGACAGTGATTGACAGTGATTGACAGAGAGAGACAGTGATTGACAGTGAGAGACAGTAATTGACAGTGAGAGACAGTGATTGACAGTGAGAGGCAGTGATTGACAGTGATTGACAGTGATTGACAGAGAGAGACAGTGATTGACAGTGAGAGACAGTGATTGACACTGAGAGACAGTGATGACAGTGATTGACAGTGAGAGACAGTGATTGACAGTGAGAGACAGTGATTGACACTGAGAGACAGTGATGACAGTGATTGACAGTGAGAGACAGTGAGAGACAGTGATGACAGTGATGACAGTGAGAGACAGTGATTGACAGTGATGACAGTGAGAGACAGTGAGAGACAGTGATTGACACTGAGAGACAGTGATGACAGTGATTGACAGTGAGAGACAGTGAGAGACAGTGATGACAGTGATGACAGTGAGAGACAGTGATTGACAGTGATTGACAGTGATTGACAGTGAGAGACAGTGATTGACAGTGAGAGACAGTGATTGACAGTGAGAGACAGTGATGACAGTGAGAGACAGTGATTGACAGTGAGAGACAGTGATTGACAGTGAGAGACAGTGATTGACAGTGATGACAGTGAGAGACAGTGAGAGACAGTGAGAGACAGTGATGACAGTGATGACAGTGAGAGACAGTGATTGACAGTGATGACAGTGAGAGACAGTGAGAGACAGTGAGAGACAGTGATGACAGTGAGAGACAGTGATTGACAGTGATGACAGTGAGAGACAGTGATTGACAGTGAGAGACAGTGATGACAGTGATGACAGTGAGAGACAGTGATTGACATTGAGAGACAGTGATTGACAGTGAGAGACAGTGATGACAGTGAATGACAGTGATTGACAGTGATTGACAGTGATTGACATTGAGAGACAGTGATTGACAGTGAGAGACAGTGATTGACAGTGAGAGACAGTGATTGACAGTGATTGACAGTGAGACAGTGAGAGACAGTGATTGACAGTGAGAGGCAGTGATGACAGTGATGACAGTGATTGACAGTGAGAGACAGTGAGAGACAGTGATTGACAGTGAGAGACAGTGAGAGACTGTGATTGACAGTGAGAGACAGTGATTGACAGTGAGAGACAGTGATTGACAGTGAGAGACTGTGATTGACAGTGAGAGACAGTGAGAGACTGTGATTGACAGTGAGAGACAGTGATTGACAGTGAGAGGCAGTGATGACAGTGATGACAGTGATTGACAGTGAGAGACAGTGATGACAGTGATTGACAGTGAGAGACAGTGATGACAGTGAGAGACAGTGATTGACAGTGAGAGACAGTGATGACAGTGAGAGACAGTGAGAGACAGTGAGAGACAGTGAGAGACAGTGATTGACAGTGAGAGACAGTGATTGACAGTGAGAGGCAGTGATGACAGTGAGAGACAGTGATTGACAGTGATTGACAGTGAGAGACAGTGAGAGACAGTGATTATCAGTGAGAGATAGTGAGAGACAGTGATTGACAGTGAGAGACAGTGATGACAGTGATGACAGTGATTGACAGAGAGAGACAGTGAGAGACAGTGATTGACAGTGAGAGACAGTGATTGACAGTCAGAGACAGTGATTATCAGTGAGAGACAGTGATTGACAGAGATGACAGTGAGAGCCAGTGATTGACAGTGAGAGACAGTGATTATCAGTGAGAGACAGTGATTGACAGAGAGAGACA
>NW_027309399.1:0-36182 GCF_047496885.1 Scyliorhinus torazame | reverse complement strand
GCGCGGGGGGGAGTGAGAGGGGCGCGGGGGGGGAGTGAGAGGGGCGCGGGGGGGGAGTGAGAGGGGCGCGGGGGAGAGTGAGAGGGGCGCGGGGGCGGGAGTGAGAGGGGCGCGGGGGGGAGAGGGAGAGTGAGAGGGGCGCGGGGGAGATTGAGAGGGGCGCGGGGGGGGAGTGAGAGGGGCACGGGGGGAGAGGGAGAGTGAGAGGGGCGCGGGGGGGGAGTGAGAGGGGCGCGGGGGGGGAGTGAGAGGGGCGCGGGGGGGGGGAGTGAGAGGGGCGCGGGGGGGAGAGGGAGAGTGAGAGGGGCGCGGGGGGGGGAGTGTGAGGGGCACGGGGGAGAGGGAGAGTGAGAGGGGCGCGGGGGGGGGAGTGAGAGGGGCACGGGGGGGGGAGTGAGAGGGGCGCGGGGGGGGGAGTGAGAGGGGCGCGGGGGGGTGAGTGAGAGGGGCGCGGGGGGGAGTGAGAGGGGCGGGGGGGGGAGTGAGAGGGGCGGGGGGGGGAGTGAGAGGGGCGGGGGGGGAGTGAGAGGGGCGGGGGGGGAGTGAGAGGGGCGGGGGGGGAGTGAGAGGGGCGGGGGGGGAGTGAGAGGGGCGCGGGGGGGGGAGTGAGAGGGGCGCGGGGGGGGAGTGAGAGGGGCGCGGGGGGGGGAGTGAGAGGGGCGCGGGGGGGTGAGTGAGAGGGGCGCGGGGGGGGAGTGAGAGGGGCGCGGGGGGGAGTGAGAGGGGCGGGGGGGGAGTGAGAGGGGCGGGGGGGGGAGTGAGAGGGGCGGGGGGGGGAGTGAGTGGGGCGGGGGGTGGGAGTGAGAGGGGCGGGGGGGGGAGTGAGAGGGGCGGGGGGGGAGTGAGAGGGGCGCGGGGGGGGGAGTGAGAGGGGCGCGGGGGGGGGAGTGAGAGGGGCGCGGGGGGGGAGTGAGAGGGGCGCGGGGGGGGAGTGAGAGGGGCGCGGGGGAGAGTGAGAGGGGGGCGGGGGAGAGTGAGAGGGGCGCAGGGGAGAGTGCGAGGGGCGCGGGGGGGGGGAGAGAGAGGGGCGCGGGGGGGGGAGAGAGAGGGGCGCGGGGGAGAGTGAGAGGGGCGCGGGGGGGGGAGTGAGAGGGGCGCGGGGGAGAGTTAGAGGGGGGGCGGGGGTGAGTGAGAGGGGTGCGGGGGGGGGGAGTGAGAATGGCGCGGGGGAGAGTGAGAGGGGGGTGGGGGGAGAGTGAGAGGGGCGCGGGGGGGAGTGAGAGGGGCGCGGGGGGGGGGAGTGAGAGGGGCGCGGGGGGAGAGTGAGATGGGGGCGGGGGAGAGTGAGAGGGGCGCGGGGGTGAGTGAGAGGGGTGCGGGGGGGGGAGTGAGAATGGCGCGGGGAAGAGTGAGAGGGGGGCGGGGGAGAGTGAGAGGGGCGCGGGGGAGAGTGAGAGGGGCGCGGGGGGGGGGAGTGAGAGGGGCGAGGGGGAGAGTGAGAGGGTCGCGGGGGGGAATGAGAGGGGCGGGGGGGGGGAGTGAGAGGGGCGGGGGGGGGAGTGAGAGGGGCGCGGGGGGAGAGTGAGAGGGGCGCGGGGGAGAGTGAGAGGGGCGGGGGGGGGAGAGTGAGAGGGGCGGGGGGGGAGTGAGAGGGGCGGGGGGGGGAGTGAGAGGGGCGCGGGTGGGGAGTGAGAGGGACGGGGGGGGAGTGAGAGGGGCGCGGGGGGAGTGAGAGGGGCGGGGGGGGGAGTGAGAGGGGCGGGGGGGGGAGTGAGAGGGGCGCGGGGGGGGGAGTGAGAGGGGCGCGGGGGAGAGTGAGAGGGGCGCGGGGGGGGAGTGAGAGGGGCGCGGGGGAGAGTGAGAGGGGCGCGGGGGGGAGTGAGAGGGGCGCGGGGGAGAGTGAGAGGGGCGCGGGGGAGAGTGAGAGGGGCGGGGGGGGAGAGTGAGAGGGGCGGGGGGGGAGAGTGAGAGGGGCGCGGGGGGGGAGTGAGAGGGGCGCGGGGGCGGGAGTGAGAGGGGCGCGGGGGGGGAGTGAGAGGGGCGCGGAGGGGGGAGTGAGAGGGGCGCGGGGGAGAGTGAGAGGGGCGCGGGGGGGAGTGAGAGGGGCGCGGGGGGGAGTGAGAGGGGCGCGGGGGGAGTGAGAGGGGCGGGGGGGGAGTGAGAGGGGCGGGGGGGGAGTGAGAGGGGCGGGGGGGGAAGTGAGAGGGGCGGGGGCGGGGGGGGAGTGAGAGGGGCGGGGGGGGCGTGAGAGGGGCGCGGGGGAGAGTGAGAGGGGCGCGGGGAGAGTGAGAGGGGCGCGGGGGGGGGAGTGAGAGGGGTACGGGGGGGAGAGTGAGAGGGGCACGGGGGGGGAGTGAGAGGGGCGCGGGGGAGAGTGAGAGGGGCGCGGGGGGGAGTGAGAGGGGCGCGGGGGGGAGTGAGAGGGGCGGGGGGGGAGTGAGAGGGGCGCGGGGGGGAGTGAGAGGGGCGCGGGGGGGGAGTGAGAGGGGCGCCGGGGAGAGTGAGAGGGGCGCGGGGGGGAGTGAGAGGGGCGGGGGGGGAGTGAGAGGGGCGCGGGGGGGGGAGTGAGAGGGGCGCGGGGGGGAGAGTGAGAGGGGCGCGGGGGGGGAGTGAGAGGGGCGCGGGGGGGAGTGAGAGGGGCGCGGGGGGGGGAGTGAGAGGGGCGCGGGGGGAGTGAGAGGGGCGCGGGGGGGGAGTGAAAGGGTTGCGGGGGGGAGTGAGAGGGGCGCGGGGGAGAGTGAGAGGGGCGCGGGGGGGGTAGTGAGAGGGGCGCGGGGGTGGGAGTGAGAGGGGCGCGGGGGGGGGAGTGAGAGGGGCGCGGGGGGGAGTGAGAGGGGCGCGGGGGGGAGTGAGAGGGACGCGGGGGGGGGAGTGAGAGGGGCGCGGGGGAGAGTGAGAGGGGCGCGGGGGGGGGGGGAGTGAGAGGGGCGCGGGGGAGAGTGAGAGGGGCGCGGGTGGGGGAGTGAGAGGGGCGCGGGGGGAGAGTGAGAGGGGCGCGGGGGGGAGAGTGAGAGGGGCGCGGGGGGGGAGTGAGAGGGGCGCGGGGGAGAGTGAGCACGGGGAGTGAGAGGGGCGCGGGGGGGGGAGTGAGAGGGGGCGCGGGGGAGAGTGAGCACGGGGAGTGAGAGGGGCGCGGGGGAGAGTGAGAGGGCGCGGGGGGGAGAGTGAGAGGGGCGCGGGGGGGAGAGTGAGAGGGGCGCGGGGGAGAGTGAGCACGGGGAGTGAGAGGGGCGCGGGGGGAGAGTGAGAGGGGCGCGGGGGGGAGAGTGAGAGGGGCGCGGGGGAGAGTGAGAGGGGCGCGGGGGGGGAGTGAGAGGGGCGCGGGGGAGAGTGAGAGGGGGGCGGGGGGGGAGAGTGAGAGGGGGGCGGGGGGGGGAGAGTAAGACAGGCGCGGGGGGGGCGAGTGAGAGGGGCGCGGGGAGAGTGAGAGGGGCGCGGGGGGGGGAGTGAGAGGGGCGCGGGGGGGGAGTGAGAGGGGCGCGGGGGGGAGTGAGAGGGGCGCGGGGGAGAGTGAGAGGGGCGCGGGGGGGGGAGTGAGAGGGGCGCGGGGGGGAGTGAGAGGGGCGCGGGGGGGGGGAGTGAGAGGGGCGCGGGGGGGAGTGAGAGGGGCGCGGGGGGGAGTGAGAGGGGCGCGGGGGGGAGTGAGAGGGGCGCGGGGGGGGGAGTGAGAGGGGCGCGGGGGAGAGTGAGCACGGGGAGTGAGAGGGGCGCGGGGGGGGGAGTGAGAGGGGCGCGGGGGGGGGAGTGAGGGGCGCGGGGGGGGGAGTGAGAGGGGCGCGGGGGGAGTGAGAGGGGCGCGGGGGGGGAGTGAGAGGGGCGCGGGGGGGGAGTGAGAGGGGCGCGGGGGAGTGTGAGAGGGGCGCGGGGTGGAGTGAGAGGGGCGCGGGGGGGGAGAGTGAGAGGGGCGCGGGGGGGAGTGAGAGGGGCGCGGGGGGGAGTGAGAGGGGCGGGGGGGAGTGAGAGGGGGCGCGGGGGGGAGTGAGAGGGGCGCGGGGGGGGGAGTGAGAGGGGCGTGGGGGGGGAGTGAGAGGGGCGCGGGGGAGAGTGAGAGGGGCGCGGGGGGGAGTGAGAGGGGCGGGGGGGGGAGTGAGAGGGGCGCGGGGGGGAGTGAGAGGGGCGGGGGGGGAGTGAGAGGGGCGCGGGGGGGGAGTGAGAGGGGCGCGGGGTGGAGTGAGAGGGGCGCGGGGGGGGAGTGAGAGGGGCGCGGGGGGGGGGAGTGAGAGGGGCGCGGGGGGGAGTGAGAGGGGCGCGGGGGGGAGTGAGAGGGGCGCGGAGGAGAGTGAGAGGGGCGCGGGGGAGGGAGTGAGAGGGGCGCGGGGGAGAGTGAGCACGGGGAGTGAGAGGGGCGCGGGGGGGGAGTGAGAGGGGCGCGGGGGAGAGTGAGCACGGGGAGTGAGAGGGGCGCGGGGGGGGGAGTGAGGGGGCGCGGGGGGGGGAGTGAGAGGGGCGCGGGGGAGAGTGAGCACGGGGAGTGAGAGGGGCGCGGGGGAGAGTGAGCACGGGGAGTGAGAGGGGCGCGGGGGGGGAGTGAGAGGGGCGCGGGGGGGGGGAGTGAGAGGGGCGCGGGGGGAGAGTGAGCACGGGGAGTGAGAGGGGCGCGGGGGGGGAGTGAGAGGGGCGCGGGGGAGAGTGAGCACGGGGAGTGAGAGGGGCGCGGGGGAGAGTGAGAGGGGCACGGGGGGAGAGTGAGAGGGGCGCGGGGGTGGGAGAGTGAGAGGGGCGCGGGGGGGGAGTGAGAGGGGCGCGGGGGGGGAGTGAGAGGGGCGCGGGGGGGGAGTGAGAGGGGCGCGGGGGGAGTGAGAGGGGCGCGGGGGGGGGAGTGAGAGGGGCGCGGGGGGGCGAGTGAGAGGGGCGCGGGGAGAGTGAGAGGGGCGCGGGGGGGGGGAGTGAGAGGGGCGCGGGGGAGAGTGAGAAGGGCGCGGGGGGGGGGAGTGAGAGGGGCGCGGGGGGAGTGAGAGGGGCGCGGGGGGGCGAGTGAGAGGGGCGCGGGGAGAGTGAGAGGGGCGCGGGGGGGGGGAGTGAGAGGGGCGCGGGGGGGGAGTGAGAGGGGCGCGGGGGGGAGTGAGAGGGGCGCGGGGGAGAGTAAGAGGGGCGCGGGGGGGTAGTGAGAGGGGCGCGGGGGGGAGTGAGAGGGGCGCGGGGGGGGGAGTGAGAGGGGCGCGGGGGGAGAGAGAGGGGCGCGGGGGGGAGTGAGAGGGGCGCGGGGGGGGAGTGAGAGGGGCGCGGGGGAGAGTGAGCACGGGGAGTGAGAGGGGCGCGGGGGGGGGAGTGAGAGGGGCGCGGGGGGGGAGTGAGAGAGGCGCGGGGGGGGAGTGAGAGGGGCGCGGGGGGGAGTGAGAGGGGCGCGGGGGGGGGAGTGAGAGGGGCGCGGGGGAGAGTGAGCACGGGGAGTGAGAGGGGCGCGGGGGGGGGAGTGAGAGGGGCGCGGGGGGGGAGTGACAGGGGCGCGGGGGAGAGTGAGCACGGGGAGTGAGAGGGGCGCGGGGGGGGGGGGGTGAGAGGGGCCGGGGGGGGAGTGAGAGGGGCGCGGGGGGGGGGAGTGAGAGGGGCGCGGGGGAGAGTGAGAGGGGCGCGGGGGGGGGAGTGAGAGGGGCGGGGGGGGGAGTGAGAGGGGCGCGGGGGGAGAGTGAGAGAGGGGCGCGGGGGGGGAGTGAGAGGGGCGCGGGGGGGGGTGTGAGAGGGGCGCGGGGGGGGAGTGAGAGGGGCGCGGGGGGGGAGTGAGAGGGGCGCGGGGGGGGGAGTGAGAGGGGCGCGGGGAGGGGAGTGAGAGGGGCGCGGGGGGGGGAGTGAGAGGGGCGGGGGGGGAGTGAGAGGGGCGCGGGGGAGAGTGAGAGGGGCGCGGGGGGGGAGTGAGAGGGGCGCGGGGGGGGGGGAGTGAGAGGGGCGCGGGGGGGGGGGAGTGAGAGGGGCGCGGGGGGGGAGTGAGAGGGGCGCGGGGGAGTGTGAGAGGGGCGCGGGGGGGAGTGAGAGGGGCGCGGGGGGGAGAGTGAGAGGGGCGCGGGGGGGAGTGAGAGGGGCGCGGGGGGGGAGTGAGAGGGGCGGGGGGGGAGTGAGAGGGGCGCGGGGGGGAGTGAGAGGGGCGCGGGGGGGGGAGTGAGAGGGGCGTGGGGGGGGAGTGAGAGGGGCGCGGGGGAGAGTGAGAGGGGCGCGGGGGGGAGTGAGAGGGGCGGGGGGGGAGTGAGAGGGGCGCGGGGGGGAGTGAGAGGGGCGGGGGGGGAGTGAGAGGGGCGCGGGGGGGGAGTGAGAGGGGCGCGGGGTGGAGTGAGAGGGGCGCGGGGGGGGAGTGAGAGGGGCGCGGGGGGGGGAGTGAGAGGGGCGCGGGGGGGGAGTGAGAGGGGCGCGGGGGGGGAGTGAGAGGGGCGCGGAGGAGAGTGAGAGGGGCGCGGGGGAGGGAGTGAGAGGGGCGCGGGGGAGAGTGAGCACGGGGAGTGAGAGGGGCGCGGGGGGGGGAGTGAGAGGGGCGCGGGGGAGAGTGAGCACGGGGAGTGAGAGGGGCGCGGGGGGGGGAGTGAGGGGGCGCGGGGGGGGGAGTGAGAGGGGCGCGGGGGAGTGTGAGCACGGGGAGTGAGAGGGGCGCGGGGGGGGGAGTGAGAGGGGCGCGGGGGGGGAGTGACAGGGGCGCGGGGGAGAGTGAGCACGGGGAGTGAGAGGGGCGCGGGGGGGGGGGGAGTGAGAGGGGCGCGGGAGGGGGGGTGAGAGGGGCCGGGGGGGGAGTGAGAGGGGCGCGGGGGGGGGGGAGTGAGAGGGGCGCGGGGGAGAGTGAGAGGGGCGCGGGGGGGGGAGTGAGAGGGGCGGGGGGGGAGTGAGAGGGGCGCGGGGGAGAGTGAGAGGGGCGCGGGGGGGGGAGTGAGAGGGGCGCGGGGGGGGTGTGAGAGGGGCGCGGGGGGGGAGTGAGAGGGGCGCGGGGGGGGGGAGTGAGAGGGGCGCGGGGGGGGGTGTGAGAGGGGCGGGGGGGGAGTGAGAGGGGCGCGGGGGGGGAGTGAGAGGGGCGCGGGGGGGGAGTGAGAGGGGCGCGGGGGGGGGAGTGAGAGGGGCGCGGGGGGGGGAGTGAGAGGGGCGGGGGGGGAGTGAGAGGGGCGCGGGGGAGAGTGAGAGGGGCGCGGGGGGGGAGTGAGAGGGGCGCGGGGGGGGGAGTGAGAGGGGCGCGGGGGGGGGGGAGTGAGAGGGGCGCGGGGGGGGGGGGGAGTGAGAGGGGCGCGGGGGGGGGGGAGTGAGAGGGGCGCGGGGGGGGGGGGAGTGAGAGGGTCTGACTGTCCCCAGTGTTGTGGAGGATGGGTCAGACTGTCCCCAGTGTTGTGGAGGATGGGTCTGACTGTCCCCAGTGTTGTGGAGGACGGGTCTGACTGTCCCCAGTGTTGTGGAGGATGGGTCTGACTGTCCCCAGTGTTGTGAAGGACGGGTCTGACTGTCCCCAGTGTTGTGGAGGATGGGTCTGACTGTCCCCAGTGTTGTGGAGGATGGGTCTGACTGTCCCCAGTGTTGTGAAGGACGGGTCTGACTGTCCCCAGTGTTGTGGAGGATGGGTCAGACTGTCCCCAGTGTTGTGGAGGATGGGTCTGACTGTCCCCAGTGTTGTGGAGGATGGGTCTGACTGTCCCCAGTGTTGTGAAGGATGTGTCTGACTGTCCCCAGTGTTGTGAAGGATGGGTCTGACTGTCTCCAGTGTTGTGAAGGATGGGTCTGACTGTCCCCAGTGTTGTGAAGGATGGGTCTGACTGTCCCCAGTGTTGTGAAGGATGGGTCTGACTGTCCCCAGTGTTGTGAAGGATGGGTCTGACTGTCCCCAGTGTTGTGGAGGACGGGTCTGACTGTCCCCAGTGTTGTGGAGGATGGGTCTGACTGTCCCCAGTGTTGTGAAGGACGGGTCTGACTGTCCCCAGTGTTGTGGAGGATGGGTCTGACTGTCCCCAGTGTTGTGAAGGACGGGTCTGACTGTCCCCAGTGTTGTGGAGGATGGGTCTGACTGTCCCCAGTGTTGTGAAGGACGGGTCTGACTGTCCCCAGTGTTGTGGAGGATGGGTCAGACTGTCCCCAGTGTTGTGGAGGATGGGTCTGACTGTCCCCAGTGTTGTGGAGGATGGGTCTGACTGTCCCCAGTGTTGTGAAGGATGTGTCTGACTGTCCCCAGTGTTGTGAAGGATGGGTCTGACTGTCTCCAGTGTTGTGAAGGATGGGTCTGACTGTCTCCAGTGTTGTGGAGGATGGGTCTGACTGTCTCCAGTGTTGTGAAGGATGGGTCTGACTGTCTCCAGTGTTGTGGAGGATGGGTCTGACTGTCCCCAGTGTTGTGGAGGATGGGTCTGACTGTCCCCAGTGTTGTGAAGGATGGGTCTGATTGTCCCCAGTGTTGTGGAGGATGGGTCTGACTGTCCCCAGTGTTGTGGAGGATGGGTCTGACTGTCCCCAGTGTTGTGCAGGACGGGTCTGACTGTCCCCAGTGTTGTGGAGGATGGGTCTGACTGTCCCCAGTGTTGTGAAGGATGGGTCTGACTGCCCCCAGTGTTGTGAAGGATGGGTCTGACTGTCCCCAGTGTTGTGGGGGACGGGTCTGACTGTCCCCAGTGTTGTGGAGGAGGGGTCTGACTGTCCCCAGAGTTGTGAAGGACGGGTCTGACTGTCCCCAGTGTTGTGGGGGATGGGTCTGACTGTCCCCAGTGTTGTGGAGGATGGGTCTGACTGTCCCCAGTGTTGTGGAGGATGGGTCTGACTGTCCCCAGTGTTGTGGGGGATGGGTCTGACTGTCCCCAGTGTTGTGGGGGATGGGTCTGACTGTCCCCAGTGTTGTGAAGGATGGGTCTGACTGTCCCCAGTGTTGTGGGGGATGGGTCTGACTGTCCCCAGTGTTGTGGAGGATGTGTCTGACTGTCCCCAGTGTTGTGGAGGACGGGTCTGACTGTCCCCAGTGTTGTGGAGGATGGGTCTGACTGTCCCCAGTGTTGTGGAGGATGGGTCTGACTGTCCCCAGTATTGTGGAGGACGGGTCTGACTGTCCCCAGTGTTGTGGAGGACGGGTCTGACTGTCTCCAGTGTTGTGAAGGACGGGTCTGACTGTCCCCAGTGTTGTGGAGGATGGGTCTGACTGTCCCCAGTGTTGTGAAGGATGGGTCTGACTGTCCCCAGTGTTGTGAAGGATGTGTCTGACTGTCCCCGGTGTTGTGGAGGATGGGTCTGACTGTCCCCAGTGTTGTGGGGGATGGGTCTGACTGTCCCCAGTGTTGTGTAGGATGTGTCTGACTGTCCCCAGTGTTGTGGAGGACGGGTCTGACTGTCCCCAGTGTTGTGGAGGATGGGTCTGACTGTCCCCAGTGTTGTGGAGGATGGGTCTGACTGTCTCCAGTGTTGTGGAGGACGGGTCTGACTGTCCCCAGTGTTGTGAAGGATGGGTCTGACTGTCCCCAGTGTTGTGGAGGACGGGTCTGACTGTCCCCGGTGTTGTGGAGGACGGGTCTGACTGTCCCCAGTGTTGTGAACGATGGGTCTGACTGTCCCTCGTGTTGTGAAGGATGGGTCTGACTGTCCCCAGTGTTGTGGAGGATGGGTCTGACTGTCCCCTGTGCTGTGGAGGATGGGTCTGACTGTCCCCAGTGTTGCGGAGGATGGGTCTGACTGTCCCCAGTGTTGTGGAGGATGGGTCTGACTGTCCCCTGTGCTGTGGAGGATGGGTCTGACTGTCCCCAGTGTTGTGGAGGACGGGTCTGACTGTCTCCAGTGTTGTGAAGGATGGGTCTGACTGTCCCCAGTGTTGTGGGGGATGGGTCTGACTGTCCCCAGTGTTGTGAAGGATGGGTCTGACTGTCCCCAGTGTTGTGGAGGACGGGTCTGAATGTCCCCAGTGTTGTGGAGGATGGGTCTGACTGTCCCCAGTGTTGTGGAGGATGGGTCTGACTGTCCCCAGTGTTGTGGAGGATGGGTCTGACTGTCCCCCGTGTTGTGGGGGATGGGTCTGACTGTCCCCAGTGTTGTGGAGGATGGGTCTGACTGCCCCCAGTATTGTGGGGGATGGGTCTGACTGTCCCCAGTGTTGTGGAGGATGGGTCTGACTGTCCCCTGTGCTGTGGAGGATGGGTCTGACTGTCCCCAGTGTTGTGGAGGACGGGTCTGACTGTCTCCAGTGTTGTGAAGGATGGGTCTGACTGTCCCCAGTGTTGTGGCGGATGGGTCTGACTGTCCCCAGTGTTGTGAAGGATGGGTCTGACTGTCCCCAGTGTTGTGGAGGACGGGTCTGACTGTCCCCAGTGTTGTGGAGGACAGGTCTGACTGTCCCCAGTGTTGTGGAGGATGGGTCAGACTGTCCCCAGTGTTGTGGAGGATGGGTCTGACTGTCCCAAGTGTTGTGGAGGACGGGTCTGACTGTCCCCAGTGTTGTGGAGGATGGGTCTGACTGTGCCCAGTGTTGTGGAGGACGGGTCTGACTGTCTCCAGTGTTGTGAAGGACGGGTCTGACTGTCCCAAGTGTTGTGGAGGATGGGTCTGACTGTCCCCAGAGTTGTGGAGGACGGGTCTGACGGTCCCCAGTGTTGTGGAGGATGGATCTGACTGTCCCCAGTGTTGTGGAGGACGGGTCTGACTGTCCCCAGTGTTGTGGAGGATGGGTCTAACTGTCCCCAGTGTTGTGGAGGATGGGTCTGACTGTCCCCAGTGTTGTGAAGGACGGGTCTGACTGTCCCCAGTGTTGTGGAGGATGGGTCTGACTGTCCCCAGTGTTGTGGAGGACGGGTCTGACTGTCCCCAGTGTTGTGGAGGATGGGTCTAACTGTCCCCAGTGTTGTGGAGGATGGGTCTGACTGTCCCCAGTGTTGTGAAGGACGGGTCTGACTGTCCCCAGTGTTGTGGAGGATGGGTCTGACTGTCCCCAGTGTTGTGGAGGATGGGTCTGACTGTCCCCAGTGTTGTGAAGGATGGGTCTGACTGTCCCCAGTGTTGTGGAGGATGGGTCTGACTGTCCCCAGTGTTGTGAAGGATGGGTCTGACTGTCCCCAGTGTTGTGGAGGATGGGTCTGACTGTCCCCAGTGTTGTGGAGGACGGGTCTGACTGTCCCCAGTGTTGTGGAGGATGGGTCTGACTGTCTCCAGTGTTGTGGAGGACGGGTCTGACTGTCCCCAGTGTTGTGAAGGACGGGTCTGACTGTCCCCAGTGTTGTGGAGGATGGGTCTGACTGTCCCCAGTGTTGTGGAGGATGGGTCTGACTGTCCCCAGTGTTGTGAAGGATGGGTCTGACTGTCCCCAGTGTTGTGAAGGATGGGTCTGACTGTCCCCGGTGTTGTGGAGGATGGGTCTGACTGTCCCCAGTGTTGTGGGGGATGGGTCTGACTGTCCCCAGTGTTGTGGAGGATGTGTCTGACTGTCCCCAGTGTTGTGGAGGACGGGTCTGACTGTCCCCAGTGTTGTGGAGGATGGGTCTGACTGTCCCCAGTGTTGTGGAGGATGGGTCTGACTGTCCCCAGTATTGTGGAGGACGGGTCTGACTGTCCCCAGTGTTGTGGAGGATGGGTCTGACTGTCCCCAGTGTTGTGGAGGACGGGTCTGACTGTCCCCAGTGTTGTGAAGGATGGGTCTGACTGTCCCCAGTGTTGTGGAGGACGGGTCTGACTGTCCCCGGTGTTGTGGAGGACGGGTCTGACTGTCCCCAGTGTTGTGAACGATGGGTCTGACTGTCCCTCGTGTTGTGAAGGATGGGTCTGACTGTCCCCAGTGTTGTGGAGGATGGGTCTGACTGTCCCCTGTGCTGTGGAGGATGGGTCTGACTGTCCCCAGTGTTGTGGAGGATGGGTCTGACTGTCCCCAGTGTTGTGGAGGATGGGTCTGACTGTCCCCTGTGCTGTGGAGGATGGGTCTGACTGTCCCCAGTGTTGTGGAGGACGGGTCTGACTGTCTCCAGTGTTGTGAAGGATGGGTCTGACTGTCCCCAGTGTTGTGGCGGATGGGTCTGACTGTCCCCAGTGTTGTGAAGGATGGGTCTGACTGTCCCCAGTGATGTGGAGGACGGGTCTGACTGTCCCCAGTGTTGTGGAGGATGGGTCTGACTGTCCCCAGTGTTGTGGAGGATGGGTCTGACTGTCCCCAGTGTTGTGGAGGATGGGTCTGACTGTCCACAGTGTTGTGGGGGATGGGTCTGACTGTCCCCAGTGTTGTGGAGGATGGGTCTGACTGCCCCCAGTATTGTGGGGGATGGGTCTGACTGTCCCCAGTGTTGTGGAGGATGGGTCTGACTGTCCCCTGTGCTGTGGAGGATGGGTCTGACTGTCCCCAGTGTTGTGGAGGACGGGTCTGACTGTCTCCAGTGTTGTGAAGGATGGGTCTGACTGTCCCCAGTGTTGTGGGGGATGGGTCTGACTGTCCCCAGTGTTGTGAAGGATGGGTCTGACTGTCCCCAGTGTTGTGGAGGACGGGTCTGACTGTCCCCAGTGTTGTGGAGGATGGGTCTGACTGTCCCCAGTGTTGTGGAGGACGGGTCTGACTGTCTCCAGTGTTGTGAAGGATGGGTCTGACTGTCCCCAGTGTTGTGGGGGATGGGTCTGACTGTCCCCAGTGTTGTGAAGGATGGGTCTGACTGTCCCCAGTGTTGTGGAGGACGGGTCTGAATGTCCCCAGTGTTGTGGAGGATGGGTCTGACTGTCCCCAGTGTTGTGGAGGATGGGTCTGACTGTCCCCAGTGTTGTGGAGGATGGGTCTGACTGTCCCCCGTGTTGTGGGGGATGGGTCTGACTGTCCCCAGTGTTGTGGAGGATGGGTCTGACTGCCCCCAGTATTGTGGGGGATGGGTCTGACTGTCCCCAGTGTTGTGGAGGATGGGTCTGACTGTCCCCTGTGCTGTGGAGGATGGGTCTGACTGTCCCCAGTGTTGTGGAGGACGGGTCTGACTGTCTCCAGTGTTGTGAAGGATGGGTCTGACTGTCCCCAGTGTTGTGGGGGATGGGTCTGACTGTCCCCAGTGTTGTGAAGGATGGGTCTGACTGTCCCCAGTGTTGTGGAGGACGGGTCTGACTGTCCCCAGTGTTGTGGAGGACGGGTCTGACTGTCCCCAGTGTTGTGGAGGATGGGTCAGACTGTCCCCAGTGTTGTGGAGGATGGGTCTGACTGTCCCAAGTGTTGTGGAGGACGGGTCTGACTGTCCCCAGTGTTGTGGAGGATGGGTCTGACTGTGCCCAGTGTTGTGGAGGACGGGTCTGACTGTCTCCAGTGTTGTGAAGGACGGGTCTGACTGTCCCAAGTGTTGTGGAGGATGGGTCTGACTGTCCCCAGAGTTGTGGAGGACGGGTCTGACTGTCCCCAGTGTTGTGGAGGATGGATCTGACTGTCCCCAGTGTTGTGGAGGACGGGTCTGACTGTCCCCAGTGTTGTGGAGGATGGGTCTAACTGTCCCCAGTGTTGTGGAGGATGGGTCTGACTGTCCCCAGTGTTGTGAAGGACGGGTCTGACTGTCCCCAGTGTTGTGGAGGATGGGTCTGACTGTCCCCAGTGTTGTGGAGGACGGGTCTGACTGTCCCCAGTGTTGTGGAGGATGGGTCTAACTGTCCCCAGTGTTGTGGAGGATGGGTCTGACTGTCCCCAGTGTTGTGAAGGACGGGTCTGACTGTCCCCAGTGTTGTGGAGGATGGGTCTGACTGTCCCCAGTGTTGTGGAGGATGGGTCTGACTGTCCCCAGTGTTGTGAAGGATGGGTCTGACTGTCCCCAGTGTTGTGGAGGATGGGTCTGACTGTCCCCAGTGTTGTGAAGGATGGGTCTGACTGTCCCCAGTGTTGTGGAGGATGGGTCTGACTGTCCCCAGTGTTGTGGAGGACGGGTCTGACTGTCCCCAGTGTTGTGGAGGATGGGTCTGACTGTCTCCAGTGTTGTGGAGGACGGGTCTGACTGTCCCCAGTGTTGTGAAGGACGGGTCTGACTGTCCCCAGTGTTGTGGAGGATGGGTCTGACTGTCCCCAGTGTTGTGGAGGATGGGTCTGACTGTCCCCAGTGTTGTGAAGGATGGGTCTGACTGTCCCCAGTGTTGTGAAGGATGGGTCTGACTGTCCCCGGTGTTGTGGAGGATGGGTCTGACTGTCCCCAGTGTTGTGGGGGATGGGTCTGACTGTCCCCAGTGTTGTGGAGGATGTGTCTGACTGTCCCCAGTGTTGTGGAGGACGGGTCTGACTGTCCCCAGTGTTGTGGAGGATGGGTCTGACTGTCCCCAGTGTTGTGGAGGATGGGTCTGACTGTCCCCAGTATTGTGGAGGACGGGTCTGACTGTCCCCAGTGTTGTGGAGGATGGGTCTGACTGTCCCCAGTGTTGTGGAGGACGGGTCTGACTGTCCCCAGTGTTGTGAAGGATGGGTCTGACTGTCCCCAGTGTTGTGGAGGACGGGTCTGACTGTCCCCGGTGTTGTGGAGGACGGGTCTGACTGTCCCCAGTGTTGTGAACGATGGGTCTGACTGTCCCTCGTGTTGTGAAGGATGGGTCTGACTGTCCCCAGTGTTGTGGAGGATGGGTCTGACTGTCCCCTGTGCTGTGGAGGATGGGTCTGACTGTCCCCAGTGTTGTGGAGGATGGGTCTGACTGTCCCCAGTGTTGTGGAGGATGGGTCTGACTGTCCCCTGTGCTGTGGAGGATGGGTCTGACTGTCCCCAGTGTTGTGGAGGACGGGTCTGACTGTCTCCAGTGTTGTGAAGGATGGGTCTGACTGTCCCCAGTGTTGTGGGGGATGGGTCTGACTGTCCCCAGTGTTGTGAAGGATGGGTCTGACTGTCCCCAGTGATGTGGAGGACGGGTCTGACTGTCCCCAGTGTTGTGGAGGATGGGTCTGACTGTCCCCAGTGTTGTGGAGGATGGGTCTGACTGTCCCCAGTGTTGTGGAGGATGGGTCTGACTGTCCACAGTGTTGTGGGGGATGGGTCTGACTGTCCCCAGTGTTGTGGAGGATGGGTCTGACTGCCCCCAGTATTGTGGGGGATGGGTCTGACTGTCCCCAGTGTTGTGGAGGATGGGTCTGACTGTCCCCTGTGCTGTGGAGGATGGGTCTGACTGTCCCCAGTGTTGTGGAGGACGGGTCTGACTGTCTCCAGTGTTGTGAAGGATGGGTCTGACTGTCCCCAGTGTTGTGGGGGATGGGTCTGACTGTCCCCAGTGTTGTGAAGGATGGGTCTGACTGTCCCCAGTGTTGTGGAGGACGGGTCTGACTGTCCCCAGTGTTGTGGAGGATGGGTCTGACTGTCCCCAGTGTTGTGGAGGATGGGTCTGACTGTCCCCAGTGTTGTGGGGGATGGGTCTGACTGTCCCCAGTGTTGTGGAGGATGGGTCTGACTGCCCCCAGTATTGTGGGGGATGGGTCTGACTGTCCCCAGTGTTGTGGAGGATGGGTCTGACTGTCCCCTGTGCTGTGGAGGATGGGTCTGACTGTCCCCAGTGTTGTGGAGGACGGGTCTGACTGTCCCCAGTGTTGTGGAGGATGGGTCTGACTGTCCCCAGTGTTGTGGGGGATGGGTCTGACTGTCCCCAGTGTTGTGGAGGATGGGTCTGACTGCCCCCAGTATTGTGGGGGATGGGTCTGACTGTCCCCAGTGTTGTGGAGGATGGGTCTGACTGTCCCCTGTGCTGTGGAGGATGGGTCTGACTGTCCCCAGTGTTGTGGAGGACGGGTCTGACTGTCTCCAGTGTTGTGAAGGATGGGTCTGACTGTCCCCAGTGTTGTGGGGGATGGGTCTGACTGTCCCCAGTGTTGTGAAGGACGGGTCTGACTGTCCCCAGTGTTGTGGAGGACGGGTCTGACTGTCCCCAGTGTTGTGGAGGACGGGTCTGACTGTCCCCAATGTTGTGGAGGATGGGTCAGACTGTCCCCAGTGTTGTGGAGGATGGGTCTGACTGTCCCAAGTGTTGTGGAGGACGGGTCTGACTGTCCCCAGTGTTGTGGAGGATGGGTCTGACTGTCCCCAGTGTTGTTGAGGATGTGTCTGACTGTCCCCAGTGTTGTGAAGGACGGGTCTGACTGTCACCAGTGTTGTGGAGGACGGGTCTGACTGTCCCCAGTGTTGTGGAGGATGGGTCTGACTGTCTCCAGTGTTGTGGAGGACGGGTCTGACTGTCCCCAGTGTTGTGGGGGATGGGTCTGACTGTCTCCAGTGTTGTGAAGGATGGGTCTGACTGTCCCCAGTGTTGTGGAGGATGTGTCTGACTGTCCCCAGTGTTGTGGAGGACGGGTCTGACTGTCCCCAGTGTTGTGGAGGATGGGTCTGACTGTCCCCAGTGTTGTGGAGGACGGGTCTGACTGTCCCCAGTGTTGTGGAGGATGTGTCTGACTGTCCCCAGTGTTGTGGAGGACGGGTCTGACTGTCCCCAGTGTTGTGGAGGATGGGTCTGACTGTCTCCAGTGTTGTGGAGGATGGGTCTGACTGTCCCCAGTGTTGTGGAGGATGGGTCTGACTGTCCCCAGTGTTATGGAGGATGGGTCTGACTGTCCCCAGTGTTGTGAATGATGGGTCTGACTGTCCCCAGTGTTGTGAAGGATGGGTCTGACTGTCCCCAGTGCTGTGGAGGATGGGTCTGACTGTCCCCAGTGTTGTGGAGGATGGGTCTGACTGTCTCCAGTGTTGTGGAGGATGGGTCTGACTGTCCCCAGTGTTGTGGAGGATGGGTCTGACTGTCCCCAGTGTTGTGGAGGATGGGTCTGACTGTCTCCAGTGTTGTGAAGGATGGGTCTGACTGTCCCCAGTGTTGTGGAGGATGGGTCTGACTGTCCCCGGTGTTGTGGATGATGGGTCTGACTGTCCCCAGTGTTGTGGAGGACGGGTCTGACTGTCCCCAGTGTTGTGGAGGATGGGTCTGACTGTCCCCAGTGTTGTGAAGGATGGGTCTGACTGTCCCCGGTGTTGTGGAGGATGGGTCTGACTGTCCCCAGTGTTGTGGGGGATGGGTCTGACTGTCCCCAGTGTTGTGGAGGATGTGTCTGACTGTCCCCAGTGTTGTGGAGGACGGGTCTGACTGTCCCCAGTGTTGTGGAGGATGGGTCTGACTGTCCCCAGTGTTGTGGAGGATGGGTCTGACTGTCCCCAGTATTGTGGAGGACGGGTCTGACTGTCCCCAGTGTTGTGGAGGATGGGTCTGACTGTCTCCAGTGTTGTGGAGGACGGGTCTGACTGTCCCCAGTGTTGTGAAGGATGGGTCTGACTGTCCCCAGTGTTGTGGAGGACGGGTCTGACTGTCCCCGGTGTTGTGGAGGACGGGTCTGACTGTCCCCAGTGTTGTGAACGATGGGTCTGACTGTCCCTCGTGTTGTGAAGGATGGGTCTGACTGTCCCCAGTGTTGTGGAGGATGGGTCTGACTGTCCCCTGTGCTGTGGAGGATGGGTCTGACTGTCCCCAGTGTTGTGGAGGATGGGTCTGACTGTCCCCAGTGTTGTGGAGGATGGGTCTGACTGTCCCCTGTGCTGTGGAGGATGGGTCTGACTGTCCCCAGTGTTGTGGAGGACGGGTCTGACTGTCTCCAGTGTTGTGAAGGATGGGTCTGACTGTCCCCAGTGTTGTGGGGGATGGGTCTGACTGTCCCCAGTGTTGTGAAGGATGGGTCTGACTGTCCCCAGTGATGTGGAGGACGGGTCTGACTGTCCCCAGTGTTGTGGAGGATGGGTCTGACTGTCCCCAGTGTTGTGGAGGATGGGTCTGACTGTCCCCAGTGTTGTGGAGGATGGGTCTGACTGTCCACAGTGTTGTGGGGGATGGGTCTGACTGTCCCCAGTGTTGTGAAGGATGGGTCTGACTGTCCCCAGTGTTGTGGAGGACGGGTCTGACTGTCCCCAGTGTTGTGGAGGACGGGTCTGACTGTCCCCAGTGTTGTGGAGGATGGGTCAGACTGTCCCCAGTGTTGTGGAGGATGGGTCTGACTGTCCCAAGTGTTGTGGAGGACGGGTCTGACTGTCCCCAGTGTTGTGGAGGATGGGTCTGACTGTACCCAGTGTTGTGGAGGATGGGTCTGACTGTCCCAAGTGTTGTGGAGGACGGGTCTGACTGTCCCCAGTGTTGTGGAGGATGGGTCTGACTGTGCCCAGTGTTGTGGAGGACGGGTCTGACTGTCTCCAGTGTTGTGAAGGACGGGTCTGACTGTCCCAAGTGTTGTGGAGGATGGGTCTGACTGTCCCCAGTGTTGTGAAGGATGGGTCTGACTGTCCCCATTGTTGTGGAGGATGGGCCTGACTGTCCCAAGTGTTGCGGAGGACGGGTCTGACTGTCCCCAGTGTTGTGAAGGACGGGTCTGACTGTCCCCAGTGTTGTGAAGGATGGGTCTGACTGTCCCCATTGTTGTGGAGGATGGGCCTGACTGTCCCAAGTGTTGTGGAGGACGGGTCTGACTGTCCCCAGTGTTGTGAAGGATGTGTCTGACTGTCCCCAGTGTTGTGGAGGACGGGTCTGACTGTCCCCAGTGTTGTGGGGGATGGGTCTGACTGTCCCCAGTGTTGTGGAGGACGGGTCTGACTGTCCCCAGTGTTGTGATGGACGGGTCTGACTGTCCCCAGTGTTGTGAAGGATGGGTCTGACTGTCCCCATTGTTGTGGAGGATGGGCCTGACTGTCCCAAGTGTTGTGGAGGACGGGTCTGACTGTCCCCAGTGTTGTGAAGGATGTGTCTGACTGTCCCCAGTGTTGTGGAGGACGGGTCTGACTGTCCCTCGTGTTGTGGGGGATGGGTCTGACTGTCCCCAGTGTTGTGGAGGATGGGTCTGACTGTCCCCAGTGTTGTGAAGGATGGGTCTGACTGTCCACAGTGTTGTGGGGGATGGGTCTGACTGTCCCCAGTGTTGTGGAGGATGGGTCTGACTGTCCCCAGTGTTGTGAAGGATGGGTCTGACTGTCCCCAGTGTTGTGGGGGATGGGTCTGACTGTCCCCAGTGTTGTGGAGGATGGGTCTGACTGTCCCCAGTGTTGTGGGGGACGGGTCTGACTGTCCCCAGTGTTGTGGGGGACGGGTCTGACTGTCCCCAGTGTTGTGGAGGATGGGTCTGACTGTCCCCAGTGTTGTGGAGGATGGGTCTGACTGTCCCAAGTGTTGTGGAGGACGGGTCTGACTGTCCCCAGTGTTGTGGAGGATGGGTCTGACTGTGCCCAGTGTTGTGGAGGACGGGTCTGACTGTCTCCAGTGTTGTGAAGGACGGGTCTGACTGTCCCAAGTGTTGTGGAGGATGGGTCTGACTGTCCCCAGTGTTGTGGAGGACGGGTCTGACTGTCCCCAGTGTTGTGGAGGATGGGTCTGACTGTCTCCAGTGTTGTGAAGGACGGGTCTGACTGTCCCCAGTGTTGTGGAGGACGGGTCTGACTGTCCCCAGTGTTGTGGGGGACGGGTCTGACTGTCCCCAGTGTTGTGGGGGACGGGTCTGACTGTCCCCAGTGTTGTGAAGGAAGGGTCTGACTGTCCCCATTGTTGTGGAGGACGGGTCTGACTGTCCCCAGTGTTGTGGAGGATGGGCCTGACTGTCCCAAGTGTTGTGGAGGACGGGTCTGACTGTCCCCAGTGTTGTGAAGGATGTGTCTGACTGTCCCCAGTGTTGTGGAGGACGGGTCTGACTGTCCCCAGTGTTGTGGGGGATGGGTCTGACTGTCCCCAGTGTTGTGAAGGATGGGTCTGACTGTCCTCAGTGTTGTGGGGGATGGGTCTGACTGTCCCCAGTGTTGTGGAGGATGGGTCTGACTGTCCCCAGTGTTGTGGGGGACGGGTCTGACTGTCCCCAGTGTTGTGGGGGACGGGTCTGACTGTCCCCAGTGTTGTGGAGGATGGGTCTGACTGTCCCCAGTGTTGTGGGGGACGGGTCTGACTGTCCCCAGTGTTGTGGGGGACGGGTCTGACTGTCCCCAGTGTTGTGGAGGATGGGTCTGACTGTCCCCAGTGTTGTGGGGGATGGGTCTGACTGTCCCCAGTGTTGTGGAGGATGGGTCTGACTGTCCCCAGTGTTGTGGGGGACGGGTCTGACTGTCCCCAGTGTTGTGGGGGACGGGTCTGACTGTCCCCAGTGTTGTGGAGGATGGGTCTGACTGTCCCCAGTGTTGTGGGGGACGGGTCTGACTGTCCCCAGTGTTGTGGGGGACGGGTCTGACTGTCCCCAGTGTTGTGGAGGATGGGTCTGACTGTCCCCAGTGTTGTGGGGGATGGGTCTGACTGTCCCCAGTGTTGTGGAGGATGGGTCTGACTGTCCCCAGTGTTGTGAAGGATGGGTCTGACTGTCCCCATTGTTGTGGAGGACGGGTCTGACTGTCCCCAGTGTTGTGGAGGACGGGTCTGACTGTCCCCAGTGTTGTGAAGGATGTGTCTGACTGTCCCCAGTGTTGTGGAGGACGGGTCTGACTGTCCCCAGTGTTGTGGGGCATGGGTCTGACTGTCCCCAGTGTTGTGGAGGACGGGTCTGACTGTCCCCAATGTTGTGAAGGATGTGTCTGACTGTCCCCAGTGTTGTGGAGGACGGGTCTGACTGTCCCCAGTGTTGTGGGGGATGGGTCTGACTGTCCCCAGTGTTGTGCTGGATGGGTCTGACTGTCCTCAGTGTTGTGGGGGACGGGTCTGACTGTCCCCAGTGTTGTGAAGGATGTGTCTGACTGTCCCCAGTGTTGTGGAGGACGGGTCTGACTGTCCCCAGTGTTGTGGGGGATGTGTCTGACTGTCCCCAGTGTTGTGGAGGACGGGTCTGACTGTCCCCAGTGTTATGGAGGATGGGCCTGACTGTCCCAAGTGTTGTGGAGGACGGGTCTGACTGTCCCCAGTGTTGTGAAGGATGTGTCTGACTGTCCCCAGTGTTGTGGAGGACGGGTCTGACTGTCCCCAGTGTTGTGGGGGATGGGTCTGACTGTCCCCAGTGTTGTGAAGGATGGGTCTGACTGTCCTCAGTGTTGTGGGGGATGGGTCTGACTGTCCCCAGTGTTGTGGAGGATGGGTCTGACTGTCCCCAGTGTTGTGGGGGACGGGTCTGACTGTCCCCAGTGTTGTGGGGGACGGTTCTGACTGTCCCCAGTGTTGTGGAGGATGGGTCTGACTGTCCCCAGTGTTGTGGGGGACGGGTCTGACTGTCCCCAGTGTTGTGGGGGACGGGTCTGACTGTCCCCAGTGTTGTGGAGGATGGGTCTGACTGTCCCCAGTGTTGTGGGGGATGGGTCTGACTGTCCCCAGTGTTATGGAGGATGGGTCTGACTGTCCCCAGTGTTGTGAAGGATGGGTCTGACTGTCCCCAGTGTTGTGGAGGATGGGTCTGACTGTCCCCAGTGTTGTGGAGGACGGGTCTGACTGTCTCCAGTGTTGTGGAGGACGGGTCTGACTGTCCCCAGTGTTGTGGAGGATGGGTCTGACTGTCCCCAGTGTTGTGGGGGATGGGTCTGACTGCCCCCAGTGTTGTGGGGGACGGGTCTGACTGTCCCCAGTGTTGTGGGGGATGGGTCTGACTGCCCCCAGTGTTGTGGAGGACGGGTCTGACTGTCCCCAGTGTTGTGGAGGATGGGTCTGACTGTCCCCAGTGTTGTGGGGGACGGGTCTGACTGTCCCCAGTGTTGTGGAGGATGGGTCTGACTGTCCCCAGTGTTGTGGGGGACGGGTCTGACTGTCCCCAGTGTTGTGGGGGATGGGTCTGGCCACGCTGCTGCGGAATGTTCCAAGTTGTTGGACCACACGTAACGTCCTAGAGGCCCTTTGAGAAAAGGAAATGTGAACCCTGTGGCCACCTGAAACGGCCTCCGGCCAAGAACGCTGGGAAAAATGGTCAAAGTCAGGGACAGACAGCTGCAGCTTTGCTGATACAGAAAGGGCTGCAGCCCAGACTTTTCAAATGTAATACAGGAAAAAGGCCACCCTGCGACAATGGGCTCCAGGTGGAAATAAACAACAAGTGGCAGACTTGGTGGGGTCTGTTTTCCTTATTTGGGAAGGCCTATGTGCCTCGGGCACCAATGGCTATGGCCGATAGGAGCCTGCCCCGGCAGCAAGGTGGCAACCCTTAATTGGTCAGTATCGATCAGGGTGATCTAGCCCTGATCGATGGGATTGGATGCTCACCTGGAACCGCCCAAAAGCACGCAAATCTTTCAAGGATTGAAGGTGCTGAGCAGCCCACCACTCAGCCTCTTACCTGCAGCCTTCGACAGCCAGTATCTGTTACCCCTTTACCAGCCAAGAGGAAAATAGCAAAAAACCGCCCCGACCTCCTCAGAAGACAAACACGGGACACGACCGACAGAATACCCTTCGTCATAGAATCATAGAAGTTTACAGCATGGAAACAGGCCCTTCGGCCCAACCAGTCCATGCCGCCCAGTTGTCCAGTACTTTCCCGGAGCGGAAAATCTACGACATCTTTTTCACAGCCTTCAACACGTCATCGATGAAGATGAACATCTTGCCAAGGTCATCCCCACCCCCCCCCCACTACTTGCCTTCAAACAACCGCGCAACCTCAAACAAACCATTGTTTGCAGCAAACTACCCAGTCTTCAGAACAGTGACCACGACACCACACAACCCTGCCATGGCAATCTCTGCAAGACGTGCCAGATCATCGACATGGATACCACTATTACACGTGAGAACACCGCCCACCAGGTACGCGGTACATACTCGTGCGACTCGGCCAACGTTGTCTACCTCATACGCTGCAGGGAAGGATGTCCCGAAGCGTGGTACATTGGCGAGACCATGCAGACGCTGCGACAACGAATGAACGGACATCGCGCAACAATCACCAGGCAGGAATGTTCCCTTCCAGTCGGGGAACACTTCAGCAGTCAAGGGCATTCAGCCTCTGATCTCCGGGTAAGCGTTCTCCAAGGCGGCCTTCAGGACGCACAACAACGCAGAATCGCCGAGCAGAAGCTTATAGCCAAGTTCCGCACACATGAGTGCGGCCTCAACCGGGACCTGGGATTCATGTCGCATTACATTCATCCCCCACCATCTGGCCTGCGAAATCCTACCAACTGTCCTGGCTTGATACAATTCACACCTCTTTAACCTGGGGTTACCCCATCTCTGGATCTGTAAAGATTTAATCACCTGCTAATGCTCGCATTCCTAGCATTGTTTGGCATCTTTGAATTTGTCTATATATTTGTTTCTGGAACATACCTCTTCATTCACCTGAGGAAGGAGCAGCGCTCCGAAAGCTAGTGACATCGAAACAAACCTGTTGGACTTTAACCTGGTGTTGTAAGACTTCGTACTGTGCTCACCCCAGTCCAACGCCGGCATCTCCACATCATCACATTGAATGTATACAGTGAATATTACACAATTGTATTGAAGCACCTCAGAGTGAAACTTGATCTGTGCAGACAATTTAAATACCTTTGCACCATTTGTAACGACCATTTTGAAATGGCTGTGATATTTCTTGACGGTATTGAAGCTCCCCCAGAGTCAACATGATGTATGTAGAGAAACTGAATATTATCGCACTTCTGTGCGGAGGCCATTTTGACTTTTTTATTGTTCTTTCCAATAGTTTACGAATATTTACAAAAAAGGAGGATTGAATATTTACAAAAAAGGAGGATTGAACGCTTCTCAGCCTTTTGGCTCGGATCCAACGTGAGACTGGCTGTAATCCCTGTTCTTGTCACCTTGAGCGAGCTTTCTCTTTTTGTGGGGATTGTGAATTGGATTCAGATTGAATTTGGATTGGTTCCACTCTGCACATTGACTTTGTCACTCTGAGAAAGGAATAATATTTTTTTAAAATCAATTGACAGGCTGAGCCTTCTTTCCCTCTGGTTAAAAGAGGTGACCTCATGGAGGTGTTTGAAATTGGGAAAGGTTTTGATGGAGTGGATACAGAACAATGGCCCAAACCGTCCGATATTAGGGAGGGCGAAATTGGAACTTGGAGTTGGAGATGTGTGTCGGGACCCTGCGGTAGATCTGTGGGCATTTGAATGTTCTGCTACGCTGCCCAATGTTTCTTCTGATGGGTCCTTGGCCTCTGATGCAAGGGCTCACACACCGCAGCGATCAAGGAGGCGACCCGGACTGGCCCACATCATCTGATTGCTGAAGTAAGATCAGGGTAACGGGTTTTGAAACTGAAACCGAGAACTTCTGAAGGTGCCACACAACAATTTTAAGGTTTGGTACTTGTTGGTCACATGATCCGCAACACTTCATCGACACTTCTCAGTGCGAAAGAATTGAGCATATCATCTACAGGGTTTCCCTCCATCTCAAAGGCAGCAGACCAGCGCTCGACCTTTCACATGACCTCCGTCTAGATATGTCATCCCCACCCCACTCCTTCCAGGTGACAGGCATCCTGGCGGACAAGAGATTGGTGTTCCTCATGTTCATTTATGACTGTGAATGGAGACATTGCTCTTCCATAGAATTACTACAGTGAAGAAAGAGGCCATTTGGCCCATCGAGTCTGCACTGACCCTCTACAAAATCCCCCTAACTAGGCCCAATTGCCCACCACACCTAACCTGCACATCTTTGGACACTAAGGGACAATTTAACATGGCCAATCCACCTAACCTGCACATCTTTGGACACTAAGGGACAATTTAACACGGCCAATCCACCTAACCTGCACATCTTTGGACACTAAGGGACAATTTAACATGGCCAATCCACCTAACCTGTACATCTTTGGACACTAAGGGACAATTTAACATGGCCAATCCACCTAACCTGCACATCTTTGGACACTAAGGGACAATTTAACATGGCCAATCCACCTAACCTGCACATCTTTGGACACTAAGGGACAATTTAACACGGCCAATCCACCTAACCTGTACATCTTTGGACACTAAGGGACAATTTAACACGGCCAATCCACCTAACCTGCACATCTTTGGACACTAAGCGACAATTTAAAATGGCCAATCCACCTAACCTGCACATCTTTGGACACTAAGGGACAATTTAACATGGCCAATCCACCTAACCTGTACATCTTTGGACACTAAGGGACAATTTAACACGGCCAATCCACCTAACCTGCACATCTTTGGACACTAAGGGACAATTTAACACGGCCAATCCACCTAACCTGTACATCTTTGGACACTAAGGGACAATTTAACATGGCCAATCCACCTAACCTGCACATCTTTGGACACTAAGGGACAATTTATCATGGCCAATCCACCTAACCTGCACATCTTTGGACACTAAGGGACAATTTAACATGGCCAATCCACCTAACCTGCACATCTTTGGACACTAAGGGACAATTTATCATGGCCAATCCACCTAACCTGCACATCTTTGGACACTAAGGGACAATTTAACATGGCCAATCCACCTAACCTGCACATCTTTGGACACTAAGGGACAATTTAGCACTGCCAATCCACCTAACCTGCACATCTTTGGACACTAAGGGACAATTTAACATGGCCAATCCACCTAACCTGCACATCTTTGGACACTAAGGGACAATTTAACATGGCCAATCCACCTAACCTGCACATCTTTGGACACTGAGGGACAATTTATCATGGCCAATCCACCTAACCTGTACATCTTTGGACACTAAGGGACAATTTATCATGGCCAATCCACCTAACCTGTACATCTTTGGACACTAAGGGACAATTTAGCACGGCCAATCCACCTAACCTGTACATCTTTGGACACTAAGGGCAATTTAGCATGGCCAATCCACCTAACCCGCACATCTTTGGACTGTGGGAGGAAACCGGAGCACCCGGAGGAAACCCACGCAGACACGGGGAGAACGTGCAGACTCCACACAGACAGTCACCCGAGGTTTGAATTGAACCCGGGACCCTGGTCCTGTGAGGCAGCAGTGCTAAGCACTGTGCCGCCGTGCAGTCGCGACTCTATTTGGGCCAGGGTTGGTATTGCTAAGGCCATCGTGATTGGAGCAGAGTCCTGGGTTAAAGTGCCCTTCAGTACAGAGTTCCTGCTCCGCCTGTTGATGAGCTGTCGGTGACAGCTGTAAGATGGCAGCCCAGTGACGATGTATTGGGGAAGGGTCAGGAGAACAGGAAGTGGTTTTTGTAATGCATTGGCTGTGGAAGGCGGGTCTGCTCGAGGCTGGGGGGGGGGCCTGACAGGCCGGTGAGCCAATAGGAAGTGGTAAACTCCCTCTCGCCTGCTTGCGAAGGCTCCAGCTCCACCAATGACTGCAGGGCGGAGGAGGGGCCCAACCACTTGGGAGGAGGCTGTGTTACCCCGAACCTTCGGCAAGTGCCTTCCAACCGATGCTGTCGTCCCTCGAGGCCCTTCTGCGCGTGATCCTGTCGAAGCGGCAAAATGTCACCGACATTGCAGCAGAAGTTTGCCGAAAAGCTTTCTATCCTGAACGACCGAGGGAGAGGCGTTCTCGTTCGAATGTACAATATCAAGAAGGTAGGTGTGTGCGTGCTCAGGAAAGATGTTTGAGTTGCAGTTCCCCTTATTGTTCGCTCAAACAGCTGAAACCACACCAACGTTCCACAGGCAATCAAGCCCTGCGGTTGAAGTCTGAATCTTTAAACACAGCAGTAAAATCTGCGGCGTAATGTGGAAATTGTGTTTTCCAGTAGCTGAGGAAGGATGTAAGAACCTTTTGTGCTGTTGCAGCAAAAATTCACTCAAATTACACCGGGGCGAAAGGGTTAAATTGTCAGGGAAGGGCTTATATTTCTTGCGCATCGATGATTCATGGGTGACGATTGTCAGGGTCATCCAGCAATGCAAAGATAAACGCCCATTTCTCATGACTGCAAACCATCTTTGTGAAACCTTCACCCATCTCCTCCGTGCCTCACCTCAGCCAACGATTGTGAGGAGCTCATTGCGTTTTGAGTCACTAAGATAGGGACCATCCCGCCATCCGTCTCTGCCGTGTCTCTCGCTCCCGCTCGCCTTCCCGACCAAACTTCCTTTAACTCTGCCCCCTGTATCTGTCCCTTAGTTTCTCTCCCATCATTCCCTCTCTGAGCTAATTCTGTCCGTGAGACCCACCTCCTCCTCCTCCCTCGATCCCATTCCCGCGAAACCGCTGACCACTCAACATTCCCCCCCCCGGCCCCCGTGTTCACCGCTATTCTGCACGCTTTTCTCTCTCTTCAGCCGTTATCCCTCTCTCCTTTAAATCTGCCGTCATCTCTCCTCTCCTCAAAAAAACTAACCCCTGACACCTCTATTGTTGTAAACTACTGGCCCATCTCCAACCCTCCTTGCCTCTCCATAGCCCTTGAACATGTTGTCACCTCCCAAATCCGTATTTCCCGGAACTCCATGTTTGAATCGCTCCAATCAGGATTCTTCCCCTGATACCGAAAGCGCTCTTATCAAAGTCACAGACAACATCCTGTGTGACTGGGACAAAGGGAAACTTTCCTCCTTGTCCTTCTCTCCCTGTCCGCAGCCTTTGACACGGGATGACCACACCATCGTCCTCCAACACCCTCTCCACCTCCGTCCAGCTGGGTGTGACGGCTCTCACCGGCTCCCATTCTGATCTATCTAATCGTAGTCCGTGAATCACCGGCAATGGCTTCTCTTCCTGTTCCCGCACCCTTACCTCTGGTGTCGTTCCCCCCCCCCCCCCCCAAGGATCTATCCCTAGGCTACAGGAATAGAATGGGGGACCGGAACTGATTGGGTTGGTCTACAGAGAGACGGCATGAAATCGATGGGCCAAATGGCCACTTTGTGTGCCATAATGATTCTATGACTCTTCACATTGAGGAGACCCTCCATCGTGTTGTGTGGCACTACCACCGTGCTAAATGGGATGGACTTCAAACAGATACAGCAACTCCAGACTGGGTATCCATGAGGCATGTGGGCCATCAGCAGCAGCAGAATTGTATTGAACCACAGTCTGTAACCTCCTGGCCCGGCATATCCCCCACTCCCCCATTACCACCCAGCCAGGGGATCACCCCTGGTTCAATGAAGAGTGTAGGAGAGCATGGCAGGAGCAACACCAGGCAGACCGAACAATGAGGTGTCAAACTGGTGAAGCTACAACACAGGACTACCTGTGTGCCAAACAGAAGTAGCAAGTAACAGACAGAGCTAAGCGATTCCACAACCAACGTATCAGATCTAAGCTCTGCAGTCCTGCCACATCCAGCTGTGAATGGTGGTGGACAATTAAACAACTCACTGGAGGAGGAGGCTGCACAAATATCCCCATCCTCAATGATGGAGGAGCCCAGCACATCTGTGCAAAAGACAAGGCTGCGGCACTCGCAACAATCTTCAGCAGAAGTGCCGAGTGGATGATCCTTCTCGGTCTCCTCCGGAGGTCCCCAGCATCACAGATGTCAGTCTTCAGCCAATACGATTCACTCCACATGATAAAGAACCGGCTGGAGGCACTGGACACTGCAAAGGCTCTGGGCCCTGACAATATCCCAGCAATAGTACTGAAGACTTGTGCTCCAGAACTTGCTGCACCCCTAGCCAAGCTGTTCCAGTACAGCTACAACACTGGCATCTACCCGGCAATGTGGACAATTGCCCAGGTGTGTCCTGTACACAAAAATCAGGTCAAATCCAACCCAGCCAATTACCGCCCGATCAGTCTCCTCTCCATCATCAGCAAAGTGATGGAAGGAGTCATCAACAGTGCTGTCAAGCGGCACTTACTCAGCAATAACCTGCTCACTGATGCTCAGTTTGGGTTCCGTCAGAGTCACTCAGCTCCTGACTTCATTACAGCCTTGGTTCAAACATGGACAAAGAGCTGAATGCCAGAGGTGAGGTGAGAGTGAATCAAGGCAGCATTTGACCGAGTGTGGCATCAAGGAGCCCGAGCTAAACTGGAGTCAATGGGAATCAGGGGGGAAACTCTCCGCTGGTTGGAGTCATACCCGGCACAAAGGAAGATGGTTGTGGTGATTGGAGGTCAATCATCTCAGCTCCAGGACATCACTGCAGGAGTTCCTCAGGGTCGTGTCCTCGGCCCAACCATCTTCAGCTGCTTCATCAATGACCTTCCTTCCATCATAAGGTCAGAAGTGGGGATGTTTGCGGATGACTGCACAAAGTTCAGCGCCATTCGCGACTCCTCAGATACTGAAGCAGTCCCTGTCCAAATGTAGCAAGACCTGGACAATATCCAGGCTCGGGCTGACAAAGGGCAAGTTACATTCACACCACACAAGTGCCAGACAATGATCATCTTCAATAAGAGAATCTAACCACCGACCCTTGACATTCAATGACATTACCATCGCTGAATCCCCCACAGTCCACATCCTGGGGGTTACCATTGATCAGAAACTGAACTGGACCAGCCGTATAAATACTGTGGCTACCAGAGCAGGTCAGAGGCTGGGAATCCTGCGGTGAGTAACTCACCTCCTGACCCCCCAAAGCCTGTCCACCATCTACAAGGCACAAGTCAGGAGTGTGATGGAATACTCTCCACTTGCCTGGATGAGCGCAGCTCCAACAACACTCAAGAAGCTCAACACCATCCAGGACAAAGCAGCCCCGCTTGATTGGCACCCCTTCCACAAACATTCACTCCCTCCACCACCGACGCACAGTAGCAGCCGTGTGTACCGTCTACAAGATGCACCGCAGCAACTCACCAAGGCTCCTCAGACAGCACCTTCCAAACCCACGCCCTCTACCATCTAGAAGGACAAGAGCAGCAGATACCTGGGAACCCCACCGCCTGGAGGTTCCCCTCCAAGTCACTCACCATCCTGACTGGGAAATATATCGGCCGTTCCTTCACTGTCGCTGGGGCAAAATCCTAACTAATGCTTTATAAAGCTTCAGAAGTACATCCCTGCTTTTATATTCCAAGCCTCTTGAGATGAATGACAACATTGCATTTGCTTTCTTAATTACGGACTCAACCTGCAAGTTTACCTTTAGAGAATCCTGGACTAGGACTCCCAAGTCCCTTTGCGCTTCAGCATTATGAATTTTGTCACCGTTTAGAAAATAGTCCACGCCTCTATACTTTTTTCCAAAGTGCAAGACCTCGCACTTGCCCACGTTGAATTTCATCAGCCATTTCTTGGACCACTCTCCTAAACTGTCTAAATCTTTCTGCAGCCACCCCACCTCCTCCATACTACCTGCCCCTCCACCTATCTTTGTATCATCGGCAAACTTAGCCAGAATGCCCCCAGTCCCATCATCTAGATCGTTAATATATAAAGAGAACAGCTGTGGCCCCAACACTGAACCTTGCACTCAGCCTCCAGACACTCCGTTCCAACACACACTCCAGCTCCTTTACCACAATGCAGTCTTAGCTAAACACTGTCCAAAGAGGCCGTCCTTCTCACCTTGGACTGCTTAAGGTACTCGGTAAAATTCACCGACTTTCGAGTTTGTTTGGCTAACATGACCAAATGTGTATGTGCTGCGTGTAGGGTAAATCCGTGTGCTTGCTGTGTATCATGTGCTGAGTATTGTGGAAGAGAGAGAAAAAGTGTGTGTGTGTGTGTGTTTATGTGTGTGGGAGTGTTTATGGGTGTGTGTGTGGGGGGGGGGAGGGAGTGTTTATGGGTGTATGTGTGGGAGTGTTTATGGGGGTGTGTGTGTGTGGGAGTGTTTATGGGTGTGTGTGTGTGGGAGTGTGTGAGTGTTTGCGTGTGAGAGCGGGGGAGTGTTTGATTGAGTGTGTGTGAGAGAGTGTGAGTGAGAGTGTTTATCATAGAATTTACAGTGCAGAAGGAGGCCATTCGGCCCATCGAGTCTGCACCGGCTCTTGGAAAGAGCACCCTACTCAAGGTCAACACCTCCACCCTATCCCCATAACCCAGTAACCCCACCAAACACTAAGGGCAATTTTGGACACTAAGGGCAATTTATCATGGCCAATCCACCTAACCTGGACATCTTTGGACTGTGGGAGGAAACCGGAGCACCCAGAGGAAACCCACGCACACACGGGGAGGATGTGCAAACTCCGCACAGACAGTGACCCAAGCCGGAATCGAACCTGGGACCCTGGAGCTGTGAAGCAATTGTGCTAACCACTGTGCTACCGTGCTGCCCAAGTGTGAGTGTGAGTGTGTGTGAGAGCACAAGTTTGACAAATGTTCTTGTTGATTGCTGAAAGTTGTGTAAGACCTCAAGATCAGGAGAGGCCCTTATGGAGGGGTTCGGAGTCACACATTCAAACTGCAATAATGTGGGGGAATGAGGAAGACGTGCGCCAGAACCTTCCGGCCTGCTGCCGCATGTTTCCCCAGAGCGGATGCAATGATCTATTCAAATCCCTGTTGACTTTGGCGAGAGTGGATGATCCTGCCAGAGTGAGGGAGGGGCTGGAAAATCCCACCTTTGGATTTATATAGCGGCATTCCCATCCCGGTGCACTTCACAGCCAATGAAGTACGAGTTGACGTGCGGCCACTTTTCTAATGTGGGAACGGCGTTAGGCAAGTTACACACAGCAAGATCTCACAGGCAGCGATGTGAGGATGACCAGGTTGTCTGTTTGTGATGTGGTTCGATGTATAATCGTTATCCCGGACTCCAGGCAGAAAACTCCACCAGCTCCCCTTTGAATTAGCGCCATGGGATCTTCTATATCTGCTTTGGAAAGCAAACAGGGCTTCGGGTCTTCTCCAAAGACAGTGCGGCCCTCTCTCGTTGCTGCCCAGGGAGTGTCAGCCTTGAGTTGAGTGGAACCTCGTGACTCACAGGGGAAGAGTATTATCAATCGAGCAGGAGGAAACGCCTGAAAGACCCACAAACACCAGCTGCGACTGGTTCTGACTTCCTGTTTTTTTTTTTTACGAGCCAGAGCTGCTCTCTCGGGCATCGAGTCTTATATTATTTGATTCAGAATGTGAGCACTGTCAATGTGCTCGTGAGACAGCTTCCTGTCCGACAGTGCGACCCGCTGTGCTCAGCGAAAGGCTTTACATCCATTAGCACGTTTTCTTGCAATGTTTGAAATTCTATTTCTGTAACTGTCCACTGTGCGCTCATCGAGAGCTGTGGGGAAAATAGCAGAGCCACTGAGGGGAGTTGGACACGATGAGGACAATTTACATTTTGCATATCTCCTGAGCTGACTTACTGGCAAGCCAGCATTGTAAAATTAAAGTAGAGACTTACTTTAATCGTGATCGTATGGAAAAGTGTCATTTGTGACGGGTTTTGCTGGGAGTTTTTCCCCTGGCTTTATCACCGAGTCCCGCACCGCTATCGATCCACGGGATGTTTTGGGCTCTGGGGAGTTCCCTGGGGAAGCCGATAGATGACGGGAGGCCAATACATCCCAGGTCAGCAGCTCTAAGCGGGTTTTAAACCTACTTGGGCGCACAAGGCTTGGTCCCGCCCATTTTGGGCAGGATCCTGATTGTGACGACTCGCGGGATCTGTGTAGACTTCGCGAGGCATACTGGCTACGGGGAAGCCCGCGGGAGGCTTTCCCCACATCTACGGCCGTGTCGCGCTCCCATTAGAGCGCGACGTGGCCGGTCACCCGCGCCCAATGTCTCAAAGCACATTTTACATAATGTCAAAAGGAGTGGCCAATTGATGCACAGGAAGCTCCCACAACAGACATCCGGGGTTGGAGAAATCCGTCTCCCCGTGAATCTCACCAAATAGGAGCTCCCCCATGAATGGGGCGGGGAGTCTGAGGACAGTAATGATTGAATTGTGAATACAGTTGGCTGGGTATAGCTCCGCCAGAGCAGACCCAGCTGGGATCTGATGAACATTGTAAATATAATGACCGGGATTCTCCGATCCGGGCCAATCGTGGTCACCACGGCGCCAGGCGGGGCCGTTGGAAAGCGTCCGCTGTGGCGATTCTCCACGCACGATGGGCCGAGTCCCGCCGAGTTCCGCTGGCATTGTTTACGTAAGGTCCTACCCGGCGGGGCCTCAGTTCTGGCTGCGGGGGCAATCATGGTGGGGGGTGGGTGGAGCCGGCTCTGGGGGCGGCCTCCACGGCGGCCAGGCAATTGGGGGCAACCAATCAGTGGGCGGGCTCATTCCGGGAGGGGCCTATGTTCCTCCGCGCCAGGCCCCTGTAGGGCTCCGCCATGTTGCCCGCGGGCTGGCGCGGAGATGGCCGTGGCGTGCATGCGCGAACCCACGCTGGCCGTGGTGCAAAAGCGCGAACCCGCGCTGGCCGTGGAGCGCATGCGCGAACCCACGCTGGCCGTGGTGCGCATGCACAAACCCGCGCAGGCCATGGTGCGCATGCACAAACCCGCGCAGGCCATGGTGCGCATGCGCGAACCCACGCTGGCCGTGGTGCACATGCACGAACCCGCGCAGGACATGGTGCACATACGCGAACCCACGCTGGCCGTGGTGCACATGCACGAACCCGCGCAGGACATGGTGCACATACGCGAACCCACGCTGGCCGTGGTGCACATGCACGAACCCGCGCAGGCCATGGTGCACATGCGCGAACCCGCGCTGGCCGTGGTGCACATGCGCGAACCCGCGCAGGCTGTGGCGCGCATGCACGAACCCGCACTGGCCATGGTGCACATGCGCGAACCCGCGCAGGCTGTGGCACGCATGCACGAACCCGCGCTGGCCATGGTGCGCATGCGCGAACCCACGCTGGCCGTGGTGCGCATGCACGAACCCGCGCAGGCCATGGTGCGCATGTGCAAACCCACGCTGGCCGTGGTGCGCATGCACGAACCCGCGCAGGCCATGGTGCGCATGTGCAAACCCACGCTGGCCGTGGTGCGCATGCACGAACCCGCGCAGGCAATGGTGCACATACGCGAACCCACGCTGGCCTTGGTGCACATGCACGAACCGGCGCTGGCAGTGGTGCACATGCGCGAACCCACGCTGGCCGTGGTGCGCATGCACGAACCCGCGCAGGCAATGGTGCACATACGCGAACCCGCGCAGGCCATGGTGCACATGCGCGAATCCGCGCTGGCAGTGGTGCACATGCGCGAACCCACGCTGGCCGTGGTGCGCATGCACGAACCAGCGCAGGCCATGGTGCGCATGCACGAACCAGCGCAGGCCATGGTGCACATGCGCGAACCCGCGCTGGCTGTGGTGCGCATGCGCGAACCCACGCTGGCCGTGGCGCGCATGCACGAACCCGCACAGGCCATGGTGCACATACGCGAACCCACACTGGCCGTGGTGCACATGCACGAACCCGCGCAGGCCATGGTGCACATGCGCGAACTCGCGTTGGCCTGGTGCACATGCGCGAACCCACGCTGGCCGCGGCGCGCATGCACAAACCCGCGCTGGCTGTGGCGCGCATGCACGAACCCACGCAGGCCGTGGTGCGCATGCACGAACCCGCGCTGTCTGTGGCGCGCATACGCGAACCCGCGCTGGCCGTGGCGTGCCAGCTTTCAGCGCCGGACAACGGATAGTACTTCGGCCCCGTACTAGCCCCCTAGGAAGGGGTGAATGCCTGGGCCTGGAGGCCCGTTGACGCCGGAGTCAACACTTGGCTGTGATTTCAGACAAACCCAGCCAATTGCTTTGCAATGAACCCAGTTTCCTTTTAAGCTGCTCAGTTCAGGCCTGTTTGTGGCCGACTAAAACAACATTGATTATCTGTTTTTAGAGGTGTCGATTGAGGGAAAAATATTGACCAGGACTCTCCTGCGCTTTGAAATAATGCCCAGGGATCTTTAAACTCCACCGGCAGACCCAGGTCTTAGTGTGAAGACAGGGCTTCTGACCGTGCAGCTCTCCCCTCAGTACTGCACTCGAGCATCAGCCTAGTTTTCTGCGCTCAAATTTCTGGAGCGGAACTTGCAACCAAACCATAACGGCCCGGAGGTGTAGGAGCTACCCATTGAGCCACGGTCGACCGATGTCCATCGGCACCGTCCCCATCCCCGCTCCAGACGGCCCCTGACCTCCCCGAATGTCTCTCTCCAATCACCTCCTGAGGCCCAGTCAGACATGGCACTCCCCCTGTCGTTTGCGCTCAAAAATGTTGCTAATCCGCTTTTAGAATTGTCTTGATCTCCTCGAACCCCTGGTCGTCACATCCAACAGTAAAATTGTTTTTTTTTTCCTTCCCCTTTTCGTTTTTACTCATGTCTGGTGGCGTGAAGGTGTTTTATCAGCAACACAGCCAGCATCAAGACATAGATTTTCCAGCTGAATTCTCCTTTTTAAAAAATAAATTAGTTTAATTTCAAATTTTCACAAAATATCAACAACAAAATACAGAAAGAAAAGAACAACCCCCCCCCCCCCCCCCCCCCCCCTATACATAAATAATAAATTAACTGCCTTCATCAACACAGAGGCAAATATACACGCCCCGTCAAGAGAAACAAACCAACCCCGAGCCCCCCCCCCCCCGGGTTGCTGCTGCCATTGACCAATGTCTATCGTTCTGCCAGAAAGTCTAAGAACGGTTGCCACTGCCTAAAGACCCCTTGTACCAACCCTCTCAAGGCAAATTTCACCCTCTCCAATTTAATGAACCCCGCCATGTCGCTGATCCAGGATTCCACGCTTGGGGGCCTCGCATCCTTCCACTGAAGAAGAATCCTTCGCCGGGCTACCAGGGACGCAAAGGCCAGAATTCCGGCCTCTTTCGCCTCCTGCACTCCCGGCTCCCCTGCCACCCCAAATATTGCGAGCCCTCAGCCCGGTTTGACCCTGGATCCTACCACCCTCGACACCGTCCTCGCTACGCCCTTCCAAAATTCCTCCAGCGCTGGGCATGCCCAGAACATATGGGTGTGATTTGCTGGGCTCCCTGAGCACCTAACACACCTGTCCTCACCCCCAAAGAACCGGCTCATCCTTGTCCCGGTCATGTGTGCCCTGTGCAGCACCTTAAACTGTATGAGGCTGAGCCTCGCGCAAGAATGGGAAGAGTTCACTCTCCCCAGGGCATCTGCCCACGTCCCGTCGTCAATCTCCTCACCCAACTCCTCCTCCCACTTACCCTTTAGCTCCTCCACTGAGGCCGCCTCCTCCTCCTGCATCACCTGATACGTTGCCGAGATCCTCCCCTCTCCAACCCACCCCCGAGAGCACCCTGTCCTGGACCCTGCGTGGCGGCAGCAGTGGGAACTCCACCACCTGCCGCCGGACAAACGCCCTTACCTGTAAATATCTGAAGGTGTTCCCCGGGGGGAGCCCAAACTTCTCCTCCAGCTCACCCAGGCTCGCAAACTTCCCGTCCACAAACAGGTCCCCCATCCTTCTAATACCTGCCCTGTGCCAGCTCAGGAACCCTCCGTCCATCCTCCCCGGGACAAACCGGTGGTTCCCCCGAATCGGGGACCACACCGAGCCTTCTATCACTTACCTTAAATCTATCCCTCCTGGTTATTGACCCCTGGCATAGGCAACATCCTGGTGAATCTCCTCCGCACCCTCTCCAGTCC
>NW_027309398.1:0-36249 GCF_047496885.1 Scyliorhinus torazame | reverse complement strand
GATACCGTACTGAAACAGACTGCAAAAGCTGCTTGCGCTCTCTCTCACCCGGATTTGCAAAGTAATCATCCTGAGAAAAGAAAGTTACTGCAAACCAAGTTCTTTTGGGAGTAAAATGTGGAAATCTGCTCCATTCAACGAACCCAGGAAGACAACTGAACAAAATGGCCACAACATAGAATCAGTGCATTGCGACCAGCAAAAGAACTGCTAACTGTACATGCCTTTTATTTTTTTCTTCTCCGCGAACTATAAAAGATCCTTACGGTACCCTCTTATTCTCACATCTGTACTTGTGAATGCGCGAGCCGAAGGAATGTGTCTGACTTGTGAATGGTAAATTACGATTTACCTAGTTTTCTTTTAATTCAGGAAATAGTTTCAATAAACCTACTTTTTTCTGTTGTGTTTAACCCAAGAAAACCTGTCTAGTTCTTTACAATCTACAAGCGTAAACATTGGGAATCCTTAGGTCGGCACGGTGGCACAGTGGTTAGCACTGCTGCCTATGGCGCTCAGGACCCCGGTTCAATCCCTGCCCTAGGTCACTGTCCCTGTGGAGTTTGCACATTCTCGCCATGTCTGTGTGGGTTTTACTCCCACAGCCCATAAGAGGAGCAGGTTAGGTGGATTGGCCACGCTAAAAGTGCCCCTTAATTTGAAAAAAAATAATTGGGAACTCTAAATTTATTTTAAAAAGAAACAGTGGGAATCCTGCAGTACTGGCAAAGCCCATCTACCAGATTCACATGAAATCCCATTAAATTCAGACCTGCAATGATAGAAAGTGGGAGTCGTTTCATCCCCCCTCACATAATTGTAACAGAAATTTGGGGGCCTGAGTCCAGGATTGAACCCACAGATGTACGAGAGAATTGGAGTGAGGCAAGTAGTTTGTAATCTGGAAGCAATTGGAAAAGAAAACTGCTGTACAGGTTTTTCTTGTGTTACTAAAGTGCAAAAATATCCACCTCCACATCCTTGGGAGATTACTTTTGATAATTTAATGGTACTGACCCTCAAGGAGTTAAAAAATATCGCTAAGGAGTTGGAGATAAAATTTCCCACTTAAGCCAGGAAACATGATATTTAAAACTAGTGGCCAGAGAATTGGATTATGAACCTGGAGTCAGCCGAGTTTTAACAAAATCACAACTAGATCAGAAAGGGCTGGAGCTAGAAAATGGGATTTGAATATTTAGGTGATTGTTTTGGACCGGCGCAGTCGAGATGGGCCAAAGGACCTTTTCTGTGCTATAGACCTCTATGACGGAACTAAAATTCCACGTTAAGGAACAAGGATGATCTTTCCAAAGGGAACTGCCAGGGAGATGAGAATACATGAACTGCCCACTGAAGACACTCCTAGTTCAGGTCTATGTACAGAGGTATTCAGGTTTCTCCATTTAGGCCCCATGTTTGAGGAAGTCTTCATAATAATAATGGTAATAATCTTTATTGTTACAAGTCGGCTTACATTAACACTGCAATGAGGTTTCTGTGAAAATCCCCTAGTCACCACACTCCGGCACCTGTTCGGGTACACAGAGGGATAATTCAGAATGTCCCATTCACCTAACAGCACGTCTTTCGGGACTAGTGGGAGGAAACCGGAGCACCCGGAGGAAACCCACGCAGACACGGGGAGAACGTGCAGACAGTGACCCAAGCCGGGAATCTAACCTGGGACCCTGGAGCCGTGAAGCAACAGTGCTACCCACTGTGCTACCATGCTGCCGGTACAGCACAGGAGGCCATTCGGCCCATCATGTCTGCACCAGCTCCCAAAAGAGCAACCAAGCTAGTCCCATTCCCCAGTCTCATCTCCTTGGCCCTCTGAATTAATCACTTTCAAATATATCTGCAGTTCACTTTTGAAACCTCCTATGGAATCCACCTCCACCACTCCCCCAGGCAGCACATTCCAAACCCCAACAACTCTCTTGAGTAAAGAAGTTTCTCCTCATCTCACTCCTAGCCCTCTTGCTGACCATCTTGAAATGTGACCCTTAGTCACTGACATGCCAACTAGTGGAAACAGAATATCCTCCTTTATGCTGTCAGAATTGTTCTGAATTTTGAACACCTCAGAAAAGTCACCTCTTAATCTTCTCTGCTCCAAGTAAAACAAGCCTAATTTCTCCAATCTTTCCTTGTATCTAAAATTCCTCATTCCTGGTATCGTTCCAGTAAATCTTCTCTGCGCTCTCTACAGGGCTTTAACATCTTTCCTTAAATAAGGTGCCCAGAGGGCAACACGGTGGCTCAGTGGGTTAGCCCTGCTGCCTCACGGCGCCGAGGCCCCAGGTTCGATCCCGGCTCTGGGTCATTGTCCATGTGGAGTTTGCACATTCTCCTCGTGTTTGCGTGGGTTTTGCCCCAACAACCCAAAGATGTGCAGGCTAGGTGGATTGGCCACGCTAAATTGCCCCTTAATTGGAAAAAAGTAATTGGATACTCTAAATTTAAAAATAAAAATAAAAAATAAGGTGCCCAGAACTGAACACAAAACTTCAAATATGGTCTGACGAATGATTTGCAGAGGTGTAGCATCACTTCCTTGCTTTTATACTTCAGCCAGATGTGCCGAGTGGATGATCCTTCTCGGTATCCTCCGGAGGTCCCCAACATCACCGATGTCAGTCTTCAGCCAATACAATTCATTCCACGCGATAGGAAGAAACGGCTGAAGGCTATGAGCCGTGACAATATTCCGGCAATAGTACCGAAGACTTGTGCTCCAGAACTTGCCTCATCCCTAGCCAAGTCGTTCCAGTGCAGCTACAATACTGGCAATGTGGAAAATTGCCCAGGTGTGTCCTGTACAAGAAACAGGACACATGCAACCCAGCCAATTACTGCCTTATTACTCTACTCACCATCATCAGCAAAGTGATGGAAGGAGTTATCAACAGTGCTATCAAGCAGCACTTTTACTCAGCAATACTCTACTCTCAGCTGCTCAGTTTGGGTTCCGCCAGGGTCACTCAGTTCCTGACCTCATTTCAGCCTTAGTTCAAACATGGACAAATGAGCTGAATGCCAGAGGTGAGGTGAGAGTGACTGCCCTGGACATCAAGACAGCATTTGACCGAGTATGGCATCAAGGAGCCCGAGCTAAACCGGAATCAATGGGAATCAGGGGGAAACTCTCCGCTGGTTGGAGTCATACCTGGCACAAAGGAAGATAGTTGTGGTGGTCGGAGGTCAATCATCTCAGCTCCAGGACATCACTGCAGGAGTCCCTCAGGGCAGTGTCCTAGGCTCAACCATCTTCAGCTGCTCCATCATAAGGTCAGAAGTGGGGATGTTTGCAGATGACTGTGCAATGTTCAGCACCATTCACGACTCCTCAGATAATGAAGCAGTCCATGTCCAAATGCAACAAGACCTGGACAGTATCCAGGCTTGGGCTGACAAGTAGCAAGTTATATTTGCATCACACAAATGCCAGGCAATGACCATCTCCCACAAGAGAGGGTCTAACCACCACCCCGTGACATTCAATGGCATTACCATCGCTGAATCTCCCGCAATCAACATGCTGGGAGTTACCATTGATCAGAAACTGAACTGGTCTAGCCATATTAAGACTGTGGCTATCAGGGAAGGTAAAAGGCTAGGAATCCTCACCTCCTGACCCCTCCCAAAGCCTATCCACCATTTACAAGGCACAAGTCAGGACTGTAATGGAAGACTCTCCACTTTCCTGGATGAGTACAGCTCCAACAACACTCAAGAAGCTCGACACCAACCAGGACAAAGCAGCCCACTTGATTGTTTCCCCTTCTACAAACATTCATAGAATTTACAGTGCAGAAGGAGGCCATTCGGCCCATCTTGGAAAGAGCATCCTACCCAAGGTCAACACCTCCACCCTATCCCCATAACCCAGTAACCCCACCCAACACTAAGGGTAATTTTGGACACTAAGGGCAATTTATCATAGCCAATCCACCTAACCTGCACATCTTTGGACTGTGGGAGGAAACCGGAGCACCCGAAGGAAACCCACACACACACGGGGAGGATGTGCAGACTCCGCACAGACAGTGACCCAAGCCGGAATCGAACCTGGGACCCTGGAGCTGTGAAGCAATTGTGCTATCCACAGTGCTACCGTGTTGCCCACTTCAAACCCTTCACCACCGACGAACAGTGGCAGCCATGTGTACCATCCATAAAATGCACTGCAGTAACTCCTTAGACAGCACCTTCCAAACCCACGACCACTACCATCTAGAAGGACAAGAGCAGCAGATACCTGGGAACCCCATCACCTGGAGGTTCCCCTCCAAGTCACTCATCACCCTGACTTGGAAATATTTCACCGGTCCTTCACTCTCGCTGGGGCAACGCCCTGGAACTCGCTCCCTAACAGCACAGGGGGCACCTGCGTCTCAAGGACTGCAACGGTTCAAGAAGGCAGCTCACCACCACCTTCTGAAGGGCAAATAGGGATGGGCAATAATTGCTGGCCTAGTCAACAAGTGCCCACATCCTGTGAATAAAACAAAATACTCTATGCCTCTATTTATAAACCCAAGGATCCTAGAAGCCTTCTTAACAGCTGTTTCAACTTGCCTGGCCACGTTCAGAGAATTATAGAGAGATCCCTCTGCTCCTGTAATCCCCTCAAAAATTCTCCCCCCATGTTTCTTCTACCAAAATGCATTTCCTCATTTTGCTGCATTGAAGTTCATCTGCCAGGTGTCTGCCCATAATAACAATAATAATCGCTTATTGTCACAAGTAGCTTCAATGAAGCTACTGTGAAAAGCCCCTAGTCGCCACATTCCGGCGCCTGTTCGGAGAGGCCGGTACGGGAATTGAACCCGCGCTGCTGGCCTTGTTCTGCATTACAAGCCAGCTGTTTAGACCACTGTGCTAAACCAACCCCATGCTATTTGGCCAGCTTCTCAATGTCCCTCTGAAATCGCTCAGCGTCATCCTCACAATTCACTATTCTCCGTAGCTTAGTATCATCTGCAAATTTAGAGATTTTACCCTCAACATCCACTTCCAAATCATTTATATAAATCAGAAAAAGCAAGGGTCGCAACACTGAGCCCTGGGGAACACAACTTTCAACTCGTCTTCGATCTGAGAAATGCCCATCTATACCTAACCTCTATTTCCCATTCTCAGCCAACTTCCAATCTATGCTGCCAAGCACCCATTGATCCCAAATTTTTTTAATTTGCGAACCAACCTGCCATGTGGCACCGTATCAAATGTTTCCTGAAAGTCCAAATATAGAACATCCATGGGACTCCCTTTATCCACTGCCTGTGTCACCTCGTCAAGGAACTTAAATTTGTCAGACATGATCTGCCCTTGACAGAGCCATGTTGACTGTCTCGTATTAACTTATTTTTCTCTAAGTGTATATTTAAGTCATCCTATATTATGACCGCCCATCAGTTTTCCCACTATTGATGTCAAGCTGACAGGTCTGTAGTTTCCTGGGTTATCTGGAGTGCTGCCAGCCTTTTTAACACCTTTTCTTTATCTATCACTATACTGTTCAGTTGCACATCATTTTCAACTGGGCCACTGTCACCATCTTCTAATTTGGTAAAGACAGAAGCCAAGTATCACTGCCATATCCTCTGCTTCAGTGAGCAGTTTACCCTGCTTTGTCAATTATGGCCGTCATTTTCAAACCCAGGGTCGCGACTGGCTTTCAGAATGCTGGCCATCCCGTGCACGCGCAACCCCTCAGCAGTACACAGGCCAAGAGCCCAGCGAAGCAGAACGCTCCTCCTGACGCCAGCTTGCTAACCCAGGAACAGACCTTTTTTTTTTTTTTAAATCCTCCATTTTGCAGCTGCCAGCAGTGCTGGTGTGAACTCCGGGGCCTCTGGTGAACACCCCATGAAGAAGCTGAAAACAGGAACAAAGCAGCATAAAGATGATTTCTTGAAGTGTGGGGTTATTAATTGTGCCACCGCAAAGCAGGATTCAAAGTTCATGTGTGTTAGATGTAGAGAAGCACTGGCAAATGAAAGTTTAAAACCCTCAAAACTTCAAAGGTATTTTAAGATTAAGCATGGCGAGTTAGAGGACAAACCTCTTGATTGTTTTCAAAGGATGCAGTGTGATCTTAAATCATCAGCTGAAGTCATCAAAAATGTAACGGTCAGTAACAAAGCAAGTGAGAAATTGAGGACCAATAATATAATCTTTATTAGTGTCACAAGTAGGCAACAAAGTTACTGTGAAAGTCACCACATTCCGGCGCCTGTTCAGGTACACAAGAGGGAGAATTAAGAATGTCCAATTCACCTAACAAGCACGTCTTTCGGGACTTGTGGGAGGAAACCTGAGCACCCAGAGGAAACCCACTCAGACACAGGGAAAATGTGCAGACTCCGCACAGTGACCCAAGCTGGGAATTGAACCTGGGACCCTGGCGTGTGAAGCAACAGTGCTACCCACTGTGCTACCGTGTCGCTGTGAGCCAAGCAGGCTCACCTGTCACATTAAAGATAAGTGAAAATGGTGGTTTGTGAAGGCCGGCTGGCATGGGTCGCGAAGGATGGCCAGTTGGTAAAAATGGGCCCCAAGCAAAAAAGTTTGTAAAATACTGCCTTTTTTGTATAATTAAAATGTTTGATGAACATTTTGCTGTTTGTTTTAGCACAGCCTGCCATCCTTTCCTCATGCTTCCTCTTAGCCTTCCTTATTCCAGCCTTACCCTCCCTTAGCATTTGAGATACACTTCCTAATTTCTACTGTTATTATTCAAGGGTGCATTATATGCTTCTTTTTTCTTCCTTATTTTAGCATCAATATCCTTGGTCATCCAGGGTACACTAGCTTTGGATACCCCGGATTTATTTCTCATGGGTACGTACCCAGATTGCATCCTATCATCTCTCCTTTGAACCTCTTCCATTTTTCATCCACTGTTTTATCCACAAATTGCGTTTCTAGTCAACCTGCTCCAGTTCAACTTTTAGACCCCTAAAATTTGCCCTTTTCCAGTCTGGGATCTTAATCCGTGACTGATTTTATCTTTTTCCAACTTAATATTGGATCGTATTATATTATGATTGCTACTTCCCCCACTATGAGGTTCTCCACCTATCCTGCCTCATTTTCTAGGACCAGCTTGCACCCTGGTCGGACTGGAAATGCACTGTTCCAAAACGGTCTTGTACACACACTGCAGGAATTTCTCCCCTTCCAAGCCCTACACTCTACCCTACCAAATTCCCAACTATCACAACCCGATTTGCCCTGCAGGTTTCCATAATCTGCCTACAAATGCTCTTTTCCACTTCCTCCCCACTATTTGGAGGTCTATAATAAATACCAAACAAGGTCACCACTCCCTTCCTGTTTCTCACCTCCAACCATATAGATTCTAATTCAGGAACTGCATCTCATTCAAGAGCTGTGATACCATCTTTGACCAAGACTGCTACACCTCCTCCCTTTTTACCCACCCTGCTTCTACTAAAAACATTATAGCCCGGGACGTAAAGTATCCAGTCCTGTTCTGGATTCAACCATGTTTCTGTCGATGCTACTATGTCAAAAGTGCTGAGAGCAATTTCTGCTTCCAGTTCCCCAATTCTATTCACTATACTCCATGCGTTTACATACATACAATTTAACCCTGCCCTTATCTCTTTCTTGCCCTTTGGGAGGTGACCATTTCTTTGTTCACTGTCAACACTCGAGCGTTCCCGAACATCCTTTTCCCTATTCCCAATCTTCTCTCACTGGTACTTCTAAAACTAGGCCCATTAGTCAATCCACCCCCGCCTCACAAGCTTAAATGTTCAGGAACTTGTGGGTAACCAGGGCACAAAGAAGCTAAAGTCCTCAGTATATTACCACAGTCACAAGGCACTTTTGAATGGTACCACCAGACCCTAAAAACAAATGACGAGTAGCCCATAACTGGGATGAAGGGCTGGGTTTTCTTTTGGGACTATAAGGAACTCACTCAATTACTCTATCAGGTTTACCCCCTTTGAATTAGATTACTGGCAATGGGTGAGAGGTCCCCTGAAACTAATAAAGACATTTTTTTTAAACTAAAGAAAGAGGTCTCCACATTAGACTATGTCTCTGTGTTATATGAACAGCTCAGGAGCACTTAAAAAACTCCCGAACAGCAACGAAAACACAGACAGACAAACATGGCAAGGCCTGGATCCTCGAACAAGTACGCTATGCTAGTGCTCCTACTGATAAAGGGTGAGCCCCTGAAAGACCAGTTCAGTGGCTTAGACAGGGTAGCAACGAGAATCGGGGAGATAAGCTATGTAATCAACAAACCAGACCGGAGGGGAAAAGAAGCTGTGTCATGTTAACATAGAAACTATGAGCAGGAGGAGGCCATTCTGCCCTTTGAGCCTGCTCCGCCATTCAGTAGGATCATGGCTGATCCTCTATCTCAATGCCATATTCCCACTTTCTCCCCATACCCCTTGATACCATTAAAACCTAAAATCTCTCTTTCTTGGATTCATTCAGTAATTTGGTCTCCACAGCCTTCTGTGGTGGAGAATTCCACAGATTCACTACCCATTGAGTGAAGAAATGTTTCCTCATCTCAGTCCTAAATGGTCAGAACTCTCAAACCTCCCTCTGAACTGTGTGGGCTATTGCCAGAGGTCGTTCATGGGCAGAAATGGTAAGAAAGCCAACGAGCTCTGCCACTCCCCATAAACAAGGCTTCTCAAACTTTTAATCCTTGGTGATTGTAGATGACGATTTAAGAGTGCAGAGATAATACAGAAAGCAACTATTCAGCAGGTGGGTTCTAGCTCTTCAATTTCAGCTAACTCATCTAATTCCACCCCCCTGCATCCTTCTATATCCTTCCTTTTTAAACATTTATCCAGCCCTCATTTAAATTATATTCTCTGACACAGCAAACATTCAAATAGCCTGGTATGAAAATATTCCTAACTTGCTCTCATTCTTCACGGTTACTCTAAGGTCCTGTGAATGACTCAGACTTACTTCTGCAGGGCCATCTCCTTCTGGTGGTAGAGCTCGGTCAGAATCTCCAGCTTCTGCTGCATGGTTTTAAATTCATTCTCAAGCCTCGACTTCTCCGTTTCAGTGGCTACAGAGTTGTGTTCAAGCTGCTTAATTTGCTCTGGGTGAAGAAGGTTAAATGAAAATGAGTGGGGTTCTTTTTGACAAGTTATTTCCGTTCTTCTCTTTCATTATCCCAGCCTCTTCACAGAATGAATAGTACTTAGCAAGGCCAGAGTAGAGCCAAGCTCCAATGATCAGGGGGGTCAGAAAGGAGTTTGTTTTTTTAAAAAAAGATTCCCCCCACCTCCTCCAATTGGCCTGGGGATTTAAATTTTGATTTTTGCTCCTCTCCTGAGAGATTACATGCTTAGAATGAGGACGTTTGTATTGTGCATATTGTGACACATAACATATCACAATTATATGAAACAAGCTGGATGGCCCAGGGGCTCCTTTGCTGTCCATCATTATCCAAATGTGGATATTGGAAGGCGGTGACATAATGGTATTGTCACTGGACTAGTAATCCAGAAACCCAGGATAATGATCTGGGGGCCCAGGTTAGAATCTCACCACGGCAGGTGATGGAATTTAAACTCAATTAAATATCTGGAATTGAGGGGCGGCATGTGACGCAGTGGTTAGCACTGGGACTGCGGCGCTGAGGACCCGGGTTCGAATCCCAGCCCTGGGTCACTGTCCGTGTGGAGTTTGCACATTCTCCCCATGTCTGTGTGGATTTCACCCCCACAACCCAAAAGATGTGCCGGATAGGTGGATTGACCACGCTAAATTGCCACTTAATTGGAAAAAATAATAGGATACTCTAAATTTTAAAAATATCTGAAATTAAAAGTCTAATGATGACCATGGAACCATTGTCGATTGTTGTAAAAACCCCTCTGGTTCACTAATGTCCTTTTGGGAAAGAAATCTGCCATATTTACCTGGTCTGGCCTAAATGTGATTCCAGACCTACAGCAATGTGGTTGACTCTTACCTTCCCCCTTAAGGGTAATTATGGGCAATAAATGCTGGCACAGTCTGCGATGCCCACATGAACAAAAAAAAAATTGTAGACTGTTTTGCCTGTTTAATCCCAAGATTAAACAGTTTTATAACTGACAATTGGGTGATGGACAGGCATAGCTTGAATTAGGGTCATGACAGGTTGCTGATTACATTGTGTTTCATCAACATTACACAATCATCACAGTAGTGATCAGTCTATTGGTCTCATAGAACATACAGTGCAGAAGGAAGCCATTCGGCCCATCGAATCTGCACCGACCCACGTAAATCCTCACTTCCATCCTATCCCCATAACCCAATAACCCCATCTAACCTTTTTTTGGACACTAGCATGGCCAATCCACCTACCCTGTACGACTTTGGACGGTGGGAGGAAACCCACGCAGATACGGGGCGAACGTGCAGACTCTGCACAGACAGTGACCCAGCAGGGAATCGAACTTGGGACCCAGCCACAGTACTAACCACTATGCTACTGTGCTGCCCCCAATTGCAACTGGTTCCCACAGACTAGTTGTTTTTATGCTGATAGGCATGTAATCTATCCATACTCATCGGGGAATGACAAACAGTTCCACTGATTAACAAAGCTAACAGAAAATGGAGAGAATTATAGAAACTATCCCCCAAAATACTGGTTTAAAAAATAGGGCCTTGAACTTCGAGCATTTTCACACATACTGGCAAGCTTTCCCTCCATCAGTGTGAAACAACCCTTAAAACAAGAAAGCAACAACAAGAGACATGGCTCTCTCAACAACTCTGTAGCTCCACACTGTGTGCAGAACAGAAAGAACCCAGGTTTGATTCGCTGCTGAATAAGTCTATCTCAGCAGTGAGATTATAACTAGCCTCAGTACCCCCTGCCTGATAAAGGAGAAAATATTATGCAAATTCAATATCTGCTCTTTTTTTTTCATTGTTTGCAGGTCAAACTTTCACATTAACACAAAAACAAAATGTTACCTTCCAGCTCATGCCTAGCTTTTATTTCATCTGTTAGTTTGGCTTGAAAATGGTCTTTTTCTTCTTCAATGATTTTCAAGGTGGTCTGCACCTTGAGAGAAAGATCAAAGAGAATGACATTCCCATACACCCAACAAAATACTGCCATTCTAAATATAAACACACACACACACCCACAACTTACCCTTGAAACATCCATCATTTGCTGAATTTTCATTTTTATCTTTTTGCTTTTATCTAAAGAGAAAACATATTTCAAACAGTAAAACTGGAAGTGGCTAAAATATTGTTCATTCAGTAGCTCTTATCTCAAACTTCTCACTGTATCGTGTGCAAACACTTACTTTGAAGTGCCGGAGTTATTAGCCAGCCCAGTGGTTCCCAAGTTGGGCACGTGTACCCCTGTGGAAGGCAGATGTTTCTAGGGAAGTGGTGCCCAAAAACAATGATGTAATGGTGGGTTTTAACACAAATGTATCCCCCTTTAAAGCACATTCAATAGCACATTTTTGTTTCAGTACTTGTAAATGAGGATCAAGCCTCGAATAGTGCTGCCACCATTTTCATTGTAGCGTGGTTACTGTGCATGTTCAATCTTTTAAAAACTACGCTTCCCCTCCTCCAATTCGCCTTTGTTACTTTATCCTCCCCCATTCACCACTTCCTTCCTCCAATTCTCCTTTTTGTTACTTTACCCTCCTCCTCCCTCATTCACCTCTTCCCTCCTCGAATTCTCCTCCTTGCTGCTTCCCCTAACCCTCCTACTCACCACTTTTCCCTATCCACTCGCTTGCTGTCCCATTCTACTTTATTTGTTATTTACAGCAGAGTGAGGCCATTCGGCCCATCATGTCTTCACCGCTCCTAAATGAGTTACCTAGCTAGTCCCATTCCCCAACCCTATCTCCATAGCCCTCTAAATTAACCACTTTCAAATATACATCCAGCTCTCTTTTGTAGCCTCCTATGGAATCCACCTCCATCACTCCCCCAGGCAGCGCATTCCAAACCCCAACAACTCTCTTGAGTAAAGAAGTTTCTCCTCATCTCACTCCTAGCTCTCTTGCTGACCATCATGAAATGTGACCCATAGTCACTGACATACCAACCTAGTGGAAACGGAATATCCTTTTTTACCCTGTCAAAATTGTTCAGAATTTTGAACACCTCAATAAGATCGCCTCTTAATCTTCTCTGCTCCAATATACTCTATGCCTCTATTTATAAACCCAAGGATCCTATAAGCCTTCTTAACTGTTTCAACTTGCCTGGCCACCTTCAGAGAATTATGCACTTGAACCCCAAGATCCCTCTGCTCCTGAACTCCCCTCAAAGTTGTACCATTGAGCTTTCTACCCACGTGCTACATCATCCAGAGACCTCCACATCCACTGGCTCGCAGCTTCCATCTTTTGAACACTTGGCTGCTTTCCACTCTCCTAGAATCGTGTTGTGAGTGGCAAAATAATGTTTGGGAACCACTGAGCTAAGCAATGCAATACCACCTTGTACACTGAAAGATTTCTCAAACAGTTGAAGATCAACAACTACATCTGTTTTTTGGGTGTCTCTGGTTGACTGAAATCATTGAACAGCCGGAGCTCTCTGTTCTTCTTCCCACTGGATCTTCAATTCCCTGTCTGACCCATCAGAACAGACATAGGATATCTCAGCCTAAAAGGATGGTTGGAGGGATGGCACCTCGGAGTATTCAGCACTCCCTCAGGACAGTACGAGTGCCAGTCTAGATTATGGAATCAAGGCCTTGAATTGTGGCTTGAAGGCATACCTTTTTGACTGAAAGGCAATCTTTGTTTTGACAGCCAAACTGTCAAACTTGCCACAGGATTTTTAACTAAAACGCTAATTTGTCAGTTCTGTTTTCAGATATCAACAGTCTGCAACACATTTCCTGAATTTAGATTTTTTTTAAATTAGCAAATTTACACAGTCAGTTGTTACATGCAAGGCATTTCCATACACGAGTTGGCTGCACTACTTTACCCTAGAGTTACATAGTGGTCACAGCCCACAATGTCTTTTGACAGTTGTACAGACAGAGCTTTTCCTTGGGCTTTTGGTTCCCCTCCCTTCCACCAATGGGAAATTTAGAGCACCCAATTCTTTTTTTTCAATTAAGGGGCAATTTAGCCTGGCCAATTCACCTACCCTGCATATCTTTGGGTTGTGGGAGTGAGACCCACGCAGACACGGAGAGAACACAGAGGTCTCCTCTGTCCAGAACCCCCCCCCCCCGCCCGCCCCCCCTCCCCCCATGATTTTGAACACATCCATCAAATTTCCTCTCAACCTCTTCACCAGGGACACCAATCAAATTTCCCCAATCAGCCAAAAAGCTGAAGTCGTTGATCCCTGGAACCAGTATTGTAAATACTTTCTGCACCCACTCTAACGCCTGTATAATCACCTGGAAAGGAATAATTTGATTAGAGATAGTCAACACGGTTTTGTGAAGGGTAGGTCCTGCCTCACAAACCTTATTGAGTTCTTTGAGAAGGTGACCAAACACGTGGATGAGGGTAAAGCAGTTGATGTGGTGTATATGGATTTCAGTAAAGCGTTTGATAAGGTTCCCCACGGTAGGCTACTGCAGAAAATACGGAGGTGGGATTCAGGGTGATTTAGCAGTTTGGATCAGAAATTGGCTAGCTGGAAGAAGACAAAGGGTGGTGGTTAATGGGAAATGTTCAGATTGGAGTCCAGTTACTAGTGGTGTACCAAAAGGATCTGTTTTGGGGCCACTGCTGTTGGTCATTTTTATAAATGACCTGGAGGAGGGCGTAGAAGGATGGGTGAGTAAATTTGCAGATGACACTAAAGTCGGTGGAGTTGTGGACAGTGCGGAAGGATGTTACAAGTTACAGAGGGACATAGATAAGCTGCAGCGCAGGGCTGAGAGGTGGCAAATGGAGTTTAATGCAGAAAAGTGATTAATTTTGGAAGGAATAACAGGAATTCAGAGTACTGGGCTAATGGTAAGATTCTTGGTAGTGTGGATGAGCAGAGAGATCTCGGTGTCCATGTACATAGATCCCTGAAAGTTGCCACCCAGGTTGAGAGGATTGTTAAAAAGGCGCACGGTTTCATTGGTCGAGGGATTGAGTTTAGGAGCCATGAGGTCATGTTGCAGCTGTACAAAACTCTGGTGCAGCCGCATTTGGAATACTGCGTGCAATTCTGGTTGCCGCATTATAAGAAGGATGTGGAAGCATTGGAAAGGGTGCAGAGGAGATTTACCAGAATGTTGCCTGGTATGGAGGGAAGATCTTATGAGGGAAGGCTGAGGGACTTGAGGCTGTTTTCGTTAGAGAGAAGGTTAAGAAGTGACTTAATTGAGGCATACAAGAAGATGATCAGAGGATTAGATAGGGACAGTGAGAGCCTTTTTCCTCGAATGGTGATGTCCAGCACGAGGGTACATAGCTTTAAATTGAGGGGAGATAGATAAAGGACAGATGTCAGAGGTAGGTTCTTTACTCAGAGAGTAGTAAGGGCGTGGAATGACCTGCCTGCAACAGTAGTGGACTCGCCAACACTAAGGGCATTCAAATGGTCATTGGATAGACATATGGACGATAAGGGAATAGTGTAGATGGGCTTGAGAATGGCTTCACAGGTCGGTGCAACATCGAGGGCCGAAGGGCCTGTACTGCGCTGTAATGTTCTATGTTCACAGTGTGGTGCCCAGAACTGGACACAATAATACAACTGAGGCTGAACCCACTTTGGTTTTGCATTCTGTCCCCTATCTATTAAGTCAAGTAATGCTTTATTCACCACTTTCTCAACCTGCCTGCCACCTTCAATGATTTATGCACATACACCCCTGGGTCCCTGTCCTGCACCTCTTTGAGAAGTGCGCATTTTATTTTAGATTGCCTCTCTTCATTCTTCTCACTATGCATTTCTCTATATTAAAATTCATCTACTCATTCCACCAGCCCACGTCCCCTTTAAGTCGATCACTAGCCTCCTCGTAGTTCACAATACTTCCATGCTTTGTCATCCTCAAGTTTTGAAACTATGCCTTGAACATGAACACAGATGGAGAAAAGCAGTGTTCCTCATACCAGCCCATTGGGAATCCCACTACCTAGTTTCCCCAATCCGAATAACAACTGTTCACCACTACTCCATTTTCCTTTTTATTCCATGGGCTTCAGCTTTGCTGACAAGCCACTATAAAAACACCTTTTGAGGGCAGCATGGTGGTCTAGTGGTTAGCACTGCTGCCTCACTGTGCTGAGGACCCAGATTCAATCCCGGCCCCAGGTCACTGTCCGTGTGGAGTTTGCACATTCTCCCCGTGTCTGCGTGGGTCTCACTCCCACAACCCAAAGATATGTAGGGTAGGTGGATTGGCCACGCTAAATTGCCCCTTAATTGAAAAAAAAGAATTGGGTACTCTAAATTTTAACAAAAACACCTTTTGAAAGTCCATGTACACCGCTTCAGATGTATGACCCCTGTCAACTCTTGCCTCAAAACACAATCAAGTTAACTAAATACCATTTGCCCGTAACAAATTGGTGCTGGCTTTCTTTAATTAATTTACATTTGTCCAAGTGACTTAATTTTCTTACAGATTATCATTTCTAAAAGCTTTCCAATGGTAGAGGTGAAATTGCCTGACCTGTAGTTGCAGGGCTTATCCTGACACCATCGGGGTGTGGGGTGGAGGGGAATGTAACATCCAAAATTCTCTAGTCATCGGGCACCATCCCTGTATCTAAGTAAAATTGGAAGATTATGGCAGCCCCTCCATAATTTCCATCATTACTTCCCTCCATATCCTTTTATGCAGCTCATCCAGTCCTAGTGTCTTTACAATTTTAACTATAGCCAGCCTTTCTAATACATCCCCTTTATTAACTATCTGTGTCTCAACAATCTCTCCTTTCAGTATAACATGGACAGCAGCACCTTTCTTGATAACGTCCAATGCAAAATATTCATTTAGTATCTCAGCCATGCCCTCCGCCTCCATGCATAAATCCCCTGTTTTGGTCCCTAATCAATCACACTCTTCCTTTTATCATTTTTACTTTCTGTATGCCAACAAAGATTTTGGGATTCTCTTTTATATTAGCTGCCAGTCTCTTCTCACACTCTCTTTGCTTCCCCTCTGAATTTTCTATATTCAACCTAGTTTCCATTTGTATGATCAACCCAACATTTGTCACACTCCTTTACTACTTCATCTTATTCTCTTTCTTTTGTCATCCAGGGAGCTCTGGCTTTGTTTCATTCAGGAGAATGTACCAGGACTGTACCCAATACTGTATCTCTTCTGTAAAAGCAGCCCTTTGTTCAAATAGTTCTGCCTGCTAATCTTTGATTATAATTTTCACCCACCTTTATCATTTCCATTTCTAACCTAAACCTTATAATACTATGATTACTATCCCCTCACTATCCCTGAATGTTCCCCTACTGACACCTGATCCACCTCATTCACTAGAACCAGATCCAGCAACGCTTCCTGCCTCACTGGGACATACGCATTGAGAACAATCTCCTGAACACATTCAGAAATTCTGCCTCTTGCACTATTACTATCCCAGTCTATATTAGAATGGTGAAGAGTTGGCTTGTTCAAACCCGATTTTCAAATCTGAAGACACACTAAAAAAATGTTTTTTTTGAAATTTAGAGTACCCAATTCATTTTTCCAATTAAGGGGCAATTTAGCGTGGCCAACCAAACCCACGCAAACACAGGGAGAATGTGCAAACTCCACACGGACAGTGACCCAAAGCCGGGATCAAACTTGGGACCTCGGCGCCGTGAGGCAACAATATTAACCACTGCGCCACCGTGCTGCCCCGAAGACACACTAAAATTCAGGACATTATTTTATCAGGACACTCGAGTAAAAATAGATCACTGCTTTTACCTGGCAGCTCTCCATTAGCCACTTCACCATCCACTTCTTTACCCCACCCATTATCTTCAATGTCAGACTCCGTGTCAAGCTGCCTAAGCTGCATCACACAGTCTGTCAATACCTGGATGTTGGGGAAGAATGAGAAAGGTTACATCACCAGGAGAAAACAACAGCAAGACGGGTGCCGGTTAAAATCCCTAAAAGGTGGGTTATAGACGCATTTATCACCTTATCGATCCAAGTTCAGACCAAAAGGAAACAAATTGCTGTCTTTTGGTTTGAAGGATCCTAAGTGAAATGCCTTTTAACATTATCCTAAAGGAAGTAGTTAGTGTGTTATAAAGTAATTACAGCACAGAAATAGCCCAAAACGATCCACGTCTCTTTAATGCTCCACACAAGTCATATTGCAACAGTGGGGAAAGGGGAAGGTAACTCTGCTAAGCTTGGAAGTTGCAGCACATTGCTAGACAGAAGAGGGAGCAATATTTAGTAACTAATGATCTTGTACATGACTGAACCTCAGAATAGATATTGGGCACCCAAAATAGGAGGAAATAGTCCATTCCTCAGCACCATCTTGATAAACCAGAACATTTATCAAAGTTTTAATAAATACCTGTGCCAATCCTTTTTGGTCAATCAAGATGTGAAATGAAATTAAAATAAATACTTTGTCTGATAACACCAGCATTTCCGAATACTTTTGATTTATTAAGGCAGCTGGGAAGCACATTTAACAAAAACTGGCTGCACACATCAATTTCCTTCTGGAAATGCAATTATAAAATTCCCATTACAGATAAAAAGGCTTTAAAAGATTAATTTTACATCGTTTCTTGGCTTTTTGGCTAAGATCAAGTGTAGTATCTGCTCAGCCTTTTGACTCAGATCTGGTATGTCTCCCTTGAGGACCATGAATTGGATTCAATTTGAATTGTTTTTTGGAGCAGGCAAGGAGCTGGATTAGGGGTTTGCCCCGTCCACACTGAGCTCAGGCTTTGTAACTCTGAAAAAGTCATTAAAAGATTAATTATAAACTGATATTTATTATATTTCTCAATGGACGCACATCCAGCAATCACTGGACTATTCCACCTGGGATAAAAACGTTAGCACATCATCGATTCCATTTCCCGGTCTGGTCACTACTGTATTACAACAGTGCAGTTCACCCACTAGTGCGTTAGACTGATATGATAGAACTTGAACTCTCAAACTTCTAACTCAGCAAAAGTGCTACTGACTGAGCTACAACTTTTGGGGGGGGGGGGGGGGGGGGGCACGGGGAGGAGCACGGGTGCGTGCCATGGCGGGAGCACACCAGGGGGATAGAGCGAGGCAGACAGGCACAGAGAGCGAGGCAGACAGGCACAGAGAGCGAGGCAGACAGGCACAGAGAGCGAGGCAGACAGGCACAGAGAGCGAGGCAGACAGGCACAGAGAGCGAGGCAGACAGGCACAGAGAGCGAGGCAGACAGGCACAGAGAGCGAGGCAGACAGGCACAGAGAGCGAGGCAGACAGGCACAGAGAGCGAGGCAGACAGGCACAGAGAGCGAGGCAGACAGGCACAGAGAGCGAGGCAGACAGGCACAGAGAGCGAGGCAGACAGGCACAGAGAGCGAGGCAGACAGGCACAGAGAGCGAGGCAGACAGGCACAGAGAGCGAGGCAGACAGGCACAGAGAGCGAGGCAGACAGGCACAGAGAGCGAGGCAGACAGGCACAGAGAGCGAGGCAGACAGGCACAGAGAGCGAGGCAGACAGGCACAGAGAGCGAGGCAGACAGGCACAGAGAGCGAGGCAGACAGGCACAGAGAGCGAGGCAGACAGGCACAGAGAGCGAGGCAGACAGGCACAGAGAGCGAGGCAGACAGGCACAGAGAGCGAGGCAGACAGGCACAGAGAGCGAGGCAGACAGGCACAGAGAGCGAGGCAGACAGGCACAGAGAGCGAGGCAGACAGGCACAGAGAGCGAGGCAGACAGGCACAGAGAGCGAGGCAGACAGGCACAGAGAGCGAGGCAGACAGGCACAGAGAGCGAGGCAGACAGGCACAGAGAGCGAGGCAGACAGGCACAGAGAGCGAGGCAGACAGGCACAGAGAGCGAGGCAGACAGGCACAGAGAGCGAGGCAGACAGGCACAGAGAGCGAGGCAGACAGGCACAGAGAGCGAGGCAGACAGGCACAGAGAGCGAGGCAGACAGGCACAGAGAGCGAGGCAGACAGGCACAGAGAGCGAGGCAGACAGGCACAGAGAGCGAGGCAGACAGGCACAGAGAGCGAGGCAGACAGGCACAGAGAGCGAGGCAGACAGGCACAGAGAGCGAGGCAGACAGGCACAGAGAGCGAGGCAGACAGGCACAGAGAGCGAGGCAGACAGGCACAGAGAGCGAGGCAGACAGGCACAGAGAGCGAGGCAGACAGGCACAGAGAGCGAGGCAGACAGGCACAGAGAGCGAGGCAGACAGGCACAGAGAGCGAGGCAGACAGGCACAGAGAGCGAGGCAGACAGGCACAGAGAGCGAGGCAGACAGGCACAGAGAGCGAGGCAGACAGGCACAGAGAGCGAGGCAGACAGGCACAGAGAGCGAGGCAGACAGGCACAGAGAGCGAGGCAGACAGGCACAGAGAGCGAGGCAGACAGGCACAGAGAGCGAGGCAGACAGGCACAGAGAGCGAGGCAGACAGGCACAGAGAGCGAGGCAGACAGGCACAGAGAGCGAGGCAGACAGGCACAGAGAGACAGAAAGAGGTCCAAAGAAAAAGTGAACAGCTGGGTACTTACATTTGAATACATGAAACTATGCTCCAAAATGATTTATTGCAGACTTCGTCCCTCAACCTTTTTCCAGAACCTCAATACTGCAAAAACCTAATTTCCCTCATATTCAGTGCTTCATATTATAATCTGCAATTTTAATATTCAAGCTTGCGCCAGCTAATCTCAACTTTTCAACCTTGATCGGATCATGCATTACAGGTTTTGGTCCATTAGTTTTTACTCATGAAGAAATTGAGTTGAAGATTACATGCATCGATTATACCAAATTCATTAAAAAGATCAGTTGCTATCTGTTTTGACTTACCTCGATTTCATTGTCCTTGTAAGCCAGCATTCCTTCCAGGTCTCTCTGAGCTTTCTGGCAGAGTCGGATCTGCTCGTTAAGCTCACTGTGCCGCTCACTCCAGCCCTCCGCCTCTTGCAGAAGCTGTAAACCCGCAAAAGAAGATCTTTGTAAATGACCTACAGATATTCTACACGAGTCCCTAGATTCTGATCAGCAAAGTATATTCACCTGACTTTTGCTCTGCTTAAGCATAGCATTTTCTTCTTGTACGGATTGGACATCTGCGAGCAATCTTTTTTCATTTGCTTTGGCACCAGAAAGGGCTTCCTGTAACTACAAGAAATACAAATCTACATAAAGTTATGCATGTCTCCACCTCAGATTCATTGCAAATCCATCAGTTTCTTTTCTCCTCGAAGCGATCCACAAATGGTCTTATGCTTGAAAGATTCTACCACCCCTGCTATTTATTTCCTGCCTCATTAGGAGCTCTAGATCCTCCAGGATTTAATCAGGCTGACACTTCAGTGGAGCAGTGAAGCACTGCTACATTTTCAGAGGTGATGCCCTTCAAACAAAAGGTTAAACTTGGGTCCCTTCTGTCTGATCTGGTGGACATAAAAAGATCCTATAGCACTTTTCAAAAAGGCAATATGGAGCAAAAATGGAACAACTAGTCCATCATCTGATTTCCTGTTTCTGGAAATGTGGCATATGAAAGTACTAGTCAGTACAGGAATGAAAGAAGCTATTTGGCCCATCGAGTCCATGTGGCTCTGTTGAGGAATCAATCAGACCTACCTCCTTGTTTTATCCCCAAAGCTCTTCATCAAGTACATGTCCATTGTTTTCCAAAATGGCTCATCATCTTGTTCCCACTACCCTCAGACGGCAAGTTCCAGGTGATTGCCACTCACTGTGTAAATAGTGGACCAGCTCTTTTTTTAAATAAATTTTGATTTCCCAATTTTTTTCCACTTAAGGGGCAATTTAGCATGGCCTATCCACCTACCCTGCATACCTTTGGGTTGTGGGGCAAAACCCACGCAAACACGGGGAGAATGTGCAAACTCCACACGGACAGTGACCCAGAACCGGGATCAAATCTGGGACCTCGGTGCCGTGAGGCAACAGTGCTACCCACTGCACTGCCCCATAATGGAACAGCTTTTGACTACCTTATCTAAACCTGCTATACAATCTTGTACACCTCTGCTCCAAGGTGACAACTCCAACTTACCTAACCTAATCTCGAAATGTTATGACATCCTAGGTTAACGCACGGTCAATTCCAGTCCCACAGACCCTGGAGTCACAACACAAGTGAATTAACCAATAATTCTTATAAAAATTTCCGATATCTTTGGCCCTTTGCTGCCCAACAACTCCACGATACTGGGGCCCCACAAGGCTGCGTACATAGCGCCCGACTATACTCCCTGTACATACACAACTGCGTGGCAAAATCTGGTTCCAACTCCATCGACAAGTTTGCTACCATCGGGGGTCAGATCTCGAACAACAACGGGTCAGAATACAGGAGGGAGATAGAGAACCTAGTGGAGTGGTGCAGCGACAACAGTCTCTCCCTCAATGCCAGCAAAACTAAAGAGCTGGTCTTTGACTTCAGGAAGCAAAGTACTGTACACACCCCTGTCAGCATCAACAGGGCCGAGGTGGAGATGGTTAGCAGTTTCAAATTCCTAGGGGTGCACATCACCAAAATTCTGTCCTGGTCCACTCACGTCGACATTACCACCAAGAAAGCAAAATAGAAACTATACTTCCTCAGGAAACTAAGGAAATTTGGCATGTCCACAGTGACTCTTACCAACTTTTACAGATGCATCATAGAAAGTATCCTAACTGGCTGCATCACAGCCTGGTATGGCAACTGCTCGGCCCAAGACCGCAAGAAACTTCAGAAAGTCGTGAACTCAGCCCAGTCCATCACACGAACCTGCCTCCCATCCATTGACTCGGATTACACCCCGTGAAAGCGGGCAGCATATTCAAAGACCCCTCCCACCAGGCTTGCTCACTCTTTCAACTTCTTCCATCGGTCAGGAAATACAGAAGTCTGAGAACACACACCGATTCAAAAACAGCTTCTTCCCCGCTGTTACCAGACTCCTAAACGACCCTCTTATGGACTGACCCGATTAATACTACACTCCTGTATGCTTCACCCGATGCCGGTGTCTATGTATTCACATTGTGTACCTTGTGTTGCCCTGTTACGTATTTTCTTTTTATTTTATTTCATGTACTAAATGATCTGTTTGAGCTGCTAGCAGAAAAATACTTTTCAATGCACCTCGGTACACGTAACAATAAACCAATCCAATCATTACAGTAACCAGGTTTGTAAGTTTAAACACAATTAGTGCTCATCGGTAACTAGAACAAATATGAAATATGCAGTGAATACAGTTGTTTAAATGTCCTTTAACACCCGACTCCCCCTTAATTGCCCCACCCTCTACCCACACACATATGGCAGACAAACACAGAGGGGAAGGAAAGGGAGAAAAATAATAAGGATTAAGGTCAAAAGATGAGAGTCCTTGCTTCAGATGACAAGTTCTTCAGTGCACTCTCTTCACAGAATGAGTGTGGTTTAAAGTCTCTGGCCTATGGCTTGTAACGGTCTTCTTTGCAGTTCAGCAGTATGTCTTACTCACAGCGTTTCCAGGAGGTACTGAGGGCTTCACATCATTATGATCTTAGAGTTATCAGACTCTGGTCTCTACTTCACATTAGCCTTTTTGCAGAGAGAGTTATCAGATTCTGGATTCAGCTTGCACAACCTTTTCTGGAGAGTTATCATAGAATTTACAGTGCAGAAGGAGGCCATTCGGCCCATCGAGTCTGCACCGGCTCTTGGCAAGAGCATCCTACCCAAGGTCAACACCTCCACCCTATCCCCATAACCCAGTAACCCCACCCAACACGAAGGGCAATTTTGGACACTAAGGGCAATTTATCATAGCCAATCCACCTAACCTGCACATCTTTGGACTGTGGGAGGAAACCGGAGCACCCGGAGGAAACCCACGCACACACGGGGAGGATGTGCAGACTCCACACAGACAATGACCCAAGCCGGAATCGAACCTGGGACCCTGGAGCTGTGAAGCAATTGTGCTATCCACAATGCTACCGTGCTGCCCCAAATGATCAGATTCTCACCGTGGCCTTTTGGTGAGAATTAACCGATAGTTCTGAAGTGAGGTGGTTAGATTCCTCCTTCCAGCTTGCAGAATTGAAAGTGAAACTACAATGGAACCCCGATCCTTTGAGAAACATTCCATGAGTAATATCCATTCACCACCTGTTATCACTGATGTCTCCTGCTGCTGCAATCTCTCCTTGAATTTAACAGCACAGGCCACATACAAGCTGCATTGCCATGAAGTCATAGGTCCACCAATCATCCATGGAAAAATGTAACGGCAAAACAAAAGAAAGAGAAAATAAGGGAATAAACAGGGAACAAACCGGAAGGACTCTTACAGTAGCTACAACTCCTCCACTTTGGAACAAAATTTATAAATTTCCTCTGCAGGAAGTTCACATCTTCCCATGGTGTAGTGACCAGAATTGGATGCAATATTCGAGTTGTGGCCCAACCAGAGCTTTATAATGCTGTTTTCAAACTCACTACCTCCAATTATGAAGCCAAAGATCTTACATATTTTGGCAACTGCTCATTCAACATATCCTTGCCAACTTCAAAGATCCAGGCACATGAACCCCAAGATCCTTCTGTCACTATACACTCTCCAGAGCTGTGCCAGGAGTCTATATTGCTCCTCCCATCACTTAACAGTAACCGCATGTCAAAAGTGGCTGTAGGACATGAAGTGCTTTGCTATACAACAGAAAAGTTGCTTTTTAGATGGAAGTTTCTTCATGCCAGCATTTTCAGTTCTTCCTCCCTTTTTTCACTTCTGAAAACCTCAAATTTTTTTCCACAAACACACTCACCACAAGTGGTTTTGAAGAGAAAATTATGCTATCTGGTTAATCAAAGCCACCGGGGACCAATAAGGAAGCATTTAAATAGGGGGTTTCACCAAAGTTCACATTGAGGATGCTTAAGCAGACTGACTTCATGGAATCATAGAATCCCTACAGTGCAGAAGGGGGCCATTTGGACCATCACGTCTGCACCACCCCTCTGAAAGCCCAACAACCCCGTAACCTAACCTGCACATCCCTGGACACCAAGGGACAATTGATCACATCCAACCCACCTAATCTGCACATCTTTGGACTGTGGGAGGAAACCTGAGCACCAGGAGAAAACCCTGGGGGACAGGGGGAGAAGGTACAAACTCCACACAGTCACCTGAAGCCAAAATTGAATCAGGATCCCTGGCGCTGTGAGGCCGTAGTGCTAACCACTGCACCACCATGCCACCCTATTGAATGGTTTTGAGAACCCCAAAATGCATCATGGAGTTCACCTGACCCACAACTTTTAATAGATTGTGGTTATGGGGAGCACACGTCCCATTCTACAGGTGTGATGCAACAGAAATCTACAGTACTTTTAAATTAAAACACTTATTTATGAAACCAGTTAACACTTTATAAACCCACAGTAAACATTTTAACAACGATCAACACCAATAAATCCCCCAAAGGATACAGTACTCTAAGTAACCCTTGGTCTTTCCTTGCAACATCCAGAAAACAAAAAGAACCCTTTTTACAGAAAGACACACGGTTTAACTTCACTACTGAGAACAGTTACCACTTCAAAATCACCAAATGAACATTCATACACATCTTGCTGTGACTGCAGCTTCTCCAAATCTAAAACAAAACTAAACACGCCCTGTAGCTGCAAATCCAAAACGAAAGTAAAAGCAGACAGACAGCCCAGCTCCACCCACACTCTGACATCACCCCACATTTCTTAAAGGTACATCCACTACAGCTATTTTATAAACCCCCATTTCTGAAAGGTACTCTCCTCTCACATGACAATAGTCACTAATACCACACATTTTCAAACTCTTGCTGGGGTTTTTCGGAGGAGACAGAGACGGTTGATGAGGGAAAGACTGTTGCTATGGTGTATATGGATTTTCAAAACGCAGTGCAACACAACCGGCTTGTGAACAAAATTCTAGCTCATAGAATAAAAGGTAAGGTAGGCACTTGGATAAGAAATTAGCTGAGTGACAAATGCCCCACATCACACTGTTGTAACAGTCACTTTACAATGACAATACTCCACATCACACTGCTGTAACAGTCACTGTGCAATGACAATACTCCACATCACACTGCTGCAACAGTCACTTTACAATGACAATACTCCACATCACAAAGCGGTAACAGTCACTTTACAATGACAATACTCCACATCACAAAGCGGTAACAGTCACTTTACAATGACAATACTCCACATCACAAAGCGGTAACAGTCACTTTACAATGACAATACTCCACATCACACTGCTGTAACATTCACTTTACAATGACAATGCTCCACATCATGAAGCTGTAACAGTCACTTTACAATGACAATGCTCCACATCATGAAGCTGTAACAGTCACTTTACAATGACAATGCTCCACATCACACTGCTGTAACATTCACTGTGCAATGACAATACTCCACATCATGAAGCTGTAACAGTCACTTTACAATGACAATACTCCACATCACACTGCTGTAACATTCACTGTGCAATGACAATACTCCACATCACACTGCTGTAACAGTCACTGTACAATGACAATACTCCACATCACACTGCTGTAACAGTCACTTTACAATGACAATGCTCCACATCACACTGCTGTAACATTCACTGTGCAATAACAATACTCCACATCACACTGCTGTAACATTCACTGTGCAATGACAATACTCCTCATCAGACTGCTGTAACTCACGGTACAATGACAATACTCCACATCACACTGCTGTAACATTCACTGTGCAATGACAATACTCCACATCACACTGCTGTAACATTCACTGTGCAATGACAATACTCCACATCACACTGCTGTAACATTCACTGTGCAATGACAATAATCCACATCACACTGCTGTAAGTCACGGTACAATGACAATACACCACATCACACTGCTGTAACATTCACTGTGCAATGACAATACTCCAGGTCACACTGCTGTAACATTCACTGTGCAATGACAATACTCCACCTCACACTGCTGTAACAGTCACTTTACAATGACAATATTCCACATCACACTGCTGTAACATTCACTTTGCAATGACAATGCTCCAGATCACACTGCTGTAACATTAACTGTGCAATGACAATACTCCACATCACACTGCTGTAACATTCACTGTGCAATAACAATACTCCACATCACACTGCTGTAACATTCACTGTGCAATGACAATGCTCCAGATCACACTGCTGTAACATTCACTTTACAATGACAATACTCCACATCACACTGCTGTAACATTCACTGTGCAATGACAATACTCCACATCACACTGCTGTAACATTCACTGTGCAATAACAATACTCCACATCACACTGCTGTAACATTCACTGTGCAATGACAATACTCCACATCACACTGCTGTAACATTCACTGTGCAATGACAATACTCCACATCACACTGCTGTAACATTCACTGTGCAATGACAATACTCCACATCACACTGCTGTAAGTCACGGTACAATGACAATACTCCACATCACAAAGCTGTAACAGTCACTTAACAATGACAATACTCCACATCACACTGCTGTAACATTCACTTTACAATGACAATGCTCCACATCACACTGCTGTAACAGTCACTTTACAATGACAATACTCCACATCAGAGCTGTAACAGTCACTTTACAATGACAATACTCCACATCACACTGCCGTAACAGTCACTGTACAATGACAATACTCCACATCACGCCGCGGTAACATTCACTGTATAATGACAATACTCCACATCACACTGCTGTAACAGTCACTTTACAATGACAATACTCCACATCACACTGCTGTAACATTCACTGTACAATGACATTACTCCACATCATGAAGCTGTAACAGTCACTTTACAATGACAATGCTCCAGATCATGAAGCTGTAACAGTCACTTTACAATGACAATGCTCCACATCACACTGCTGTAACATTCACTGTGCAATGACAATACTCCACATCACAAAGCTGTAACATTCACTTTACAATGACAATGCTCCACATCATGAAGCTGTAACAGTCACTTTACAATGACAATACTCCACATCACACTGCTGTAACAGTCACTGTACAATGACAATACTCCACATCACACTGCTGTAACAGTCACTTTACAATGACAATGCTCCACATCACACTGCTGTAACATTCACTGTGCAATAACAATACTCCACATCACACTGCTCTAACATTCACTGTGCAATGACAATACTCCACATCACACTGCTGTAAGTCACGGTACAATGACAATACTCCACATCACACTGCTGTAACATTCACTGTGCAATGACAATACTCCACATCACACTGCTGTAACATTCACTGTGCAATGACAATACTCCACATCACACTGCTGTAGCAGTCACTTTACAATGACAATACTCCACATCACACTGCTGTAACATTCACTTTACAATGACAATGCTCCACATCATGACGCTGTAACAGTCACTTTACAATGGCAATACTCCACATCACACTGCTGTAACAGTCACTGTACAATGACAATACTCCACATCACACTGCTGTAACAGTCACTTTACAATGACAATACTCCACATCACAAAGCTGTAACAGTCACTTTACAATGACAATACTCCACATCACACTGCTGTAACATTCACTGTGCAATGACAATACTCCACATCACACTGCTGTAACATTCACTGTGCAATGACAATACTCCACATCACACTGCCGTAACAGTCACTGTACAATGACAATACTCCACATCACACTGCTGTAACGTTCACTGTATAATGACAATACTTCACATCACACTGCCGTAACAGTCACTGTACAATGACAATACTCCACATCACACTGCTGTAACATTCACTTTACAATGACAATACTCCACATCACACTGCCGTAACATTCACTGTATAATGACAATACTCCAGATCACATTGCTGTAACATTCACTGTGCAATGACAATACTCCACATCACACTGCTGTAAGTCACGGTACAATGACAATACTCCACGTCACACTGCTGTAACATTCACTGTGCAATGACAATACTCCACATCACACTGCTGTAACGTTCACTGTACAATGACAATACTCCACATCACACTGCTGTAACATTCACTGTACAATGACAATACTCCACATCACACTGCTGTAACATTCACTGTACAATGACATTACTCCACATCACACTGCCGTAACAGTCACTGGACAATGACAATACTCCAGATCACACTGCTGTAACATTCACTGTATAATGACAATACTCCACATCACAAAGCTGTAACAGTCACTTTACAATGACAATACTCCACATCACACTGCCGTAACATTCACTGTATAATGACAATACTCCAGATCACATTGCTGTAAGTCACGGTACAATGACAATACTCCACGTCACATTGCCGTAACATTCACTGTATAATGACAATACTCCAGATCACACTGCTGTAACATTCACTGTATAATGACAATACTCCACATCACACTGCCGTAACAGTCACTGTACAATGACAATGCTCCACATCACACTGCTGTAAGTCACGGTGCAATGACAATACTCCACATCACACTGCCGTAACATTCACTGTATAATGACAATACTCCAGATCACATTGCTGTAACATTCACTGTGCAATGACAATACTCCACATCACACTGCTCTAAGTCACGGTACAATGACAATACTCCACGTCACACTGCCGTAACATTCACTGTATAATGACAATACTCCAGATCACACTGCTGTAACATTCACTGTGCAATGACAATACTCCACATCACATTGCCGTAACATTCACTGTATAATGACAATACTCCACATCACACTGCTGTAACATTCACTGTACAATGACAATACTCCAGATCACACTGCTGTAACATTCACTGTATAATGACAATACGCCACATCACACTGCTGCAACAGTCACTTTACAATGACAATACTCCACATCACACTGCTGTAACATTCACTGTACAATGACATTACTCCACATCACACTGCTGTAACATTCACTGTACAATGACATTACTCCACATCACACTGCCGTAACAGTCACTGTACAATGACAATACTCCACATCACAAAGCTGTAACAGTCACTTTACAATGACAATACTCCAGATCACACTGCTGTAACGTTCACTGTATAATGACAATACTCCAGATCACATTGCTGTAACATTCACTGTGCAATGACAATACTCCACATCACACTGCTGTAAGTGACGGTACAATGACAATACTCCACGTCACACTGCCGTAACATTCACTGTATAATGACAATACTCCAGATCACACTGCTGTATCATTCACTGTGCAATGACAATACTCCACATCACACTGCTGTATCATTCACTGTGCAATGACAATACTCCACATCACACTGCCGTAACATTCACTGTATAATGACAATACTCCAGATCACACTGCTGTAACATTCACTGTATAATGACAATACTCCACAACACACTGCTGTAACATTCACTGTATAATGACAATGCTCCACATCACACTGCTGTAACAGTCACTTTACAATGACAATACTCCACATCATACTGCTGTAACAGTCACTGTACAATGACAATACTCCAGATCACACTGCTGTCACATTCACATTGTACAATGACAATACTACACACTCATCCAATTATACTTCCTCAAGGCTGTCTTACCTGTGAGTTTTCTGTTGAATGAGTCGAAATAACATCTTGTAACTTTTTCACAGATTTCTGAGCATTGACAATCTGAGTTTTAAAACAAAGGGAGTAAAATTAATGTGCTGACAAAAATAGATAAGAGCATTGTTCTGTGCACAGTGTTATGATCCTGGACCAAACCCTCAAGCTTTGGGTAAGATCTGGTTAAGGATCAATAATGTCTGCAGTGGACAAAGTTTGAAATTCAAAACACTTACTAAGAGAACAAAGCCACAGGATTCCATGGGTTTTGAACAAACTAAAACAAACTTTACTACACAAGGTCAGAAAGGAGACTGCAATGAATCTCCATTGAAAGGAGATCAATGGAATGATCAGTTCATTTATAGGGAATAAAAAGCCCAGTTCATCAAGTAGCAGCTCCCAGGTTCTAAGGGAGGTTTGGGAATCCCACATATTAGACTGTACCAATTAGCCTCTCATCTTAGGTTTATGAAGGACTGGGTTAGAAAGGACCCTACCTCAGTTTGGCTTGATACTGAAGCAGACCAGTCGGCATATCCTTTGCAGATCTTCTTGTTTAGAAACATGGAAAAAATAGGACAAGGAGGCCATTCGGCCCTTCAAGCCCGCTCCGCCATTCATTATGATCATGGCTGATCATCCAGCTCAATTGTCTAATCTTGCTTTCCCCCATATCCTTTGATCCCCTTTACCTCAAGTGCTATATCTAACTGCGTCTTGAAACCATACAATGTTTTGGGCTCAACTACTTCCTGTGGTAATGAATTCCAAAGGCTCACCACTCTCCGGGTGAAGAGATTCCTCCTCATCTCAGTCCTAAATGGTATACCCCGCACCCCCCGACTGAGGCCCTTGGTTCTGGATACACCCACCATAGGGAACATCCTTCCTGCATCTACCCTGTCAAGTCCTGTTAGACTTTTATAGATTTCTAAGAGGTCCCCCCTCATTCTTCTGGACTCCAGCGAATACAATCCTAACCGATTCAATCTCACCTCATACGTCAGTCCTGCCATCCCAGGAATCAGTCTGGTAAACCTTCGCTGCACTCCCTGTATAGCAAGAACAGGAGACCAAAACTGTACACAATATTCCATGTGTGGTCTCACCAAGGCCCTGTAGAACTGCAGCAAGGCATTCCAGCTCCTGCTTGAATCCTCTTTCAATAAAGGCCAGCATACTATTTTGCCTTCTTTACCACCTGTTGTATCTGCATGCTTACCTTCAGTGTCTGGTGTACCAGGACATCCAGGTCTCATTTATAGCCATTCAGATAATCTTGTTTTTGCTACCAAAGTGGATAACCTCACATTTACCCCAATTATACTGCAACTGCCATTCATTTGTCCACTCACTCAACTTGTCCAAACCTCAGTGAAGGATCCCTGCATCCTCCTCACAGCTCACCCTCCCACCCAACTTGGTGTCATCTGTAAATCTGGAAGTATGACATTTTGTTCCCTTACCTAAATCATTAATAGAAATTGTGATAGCTACTGCTCCTGGATCAGTGACAAGTATCCTTCAATTCAAAAATGGTATAAAATAGTCATGGTGTATTCCAATGTAATTACTGACATCTGTGCTCCTAAGTCTGTAAAGTGTGGGACCCCCAGAGTACCCCTGGGTCTCTAGATTACTAGCCCACTGACAATACTACTATGCCACTCCCTGCCCCCTAATTTACATTGGGAATGCACAAGAGATCAGAATTAGAGAAGTGCAGATATCTCAGGTGGTTGTACATTTGGAAGAGATTACAGAAACAGGGAGGGGTAAGGCCATGGAGAGATTTGAATAAAGAATGAGAATATTAAAATCAAGTTGTTGCTTGACCAGGAACCAATATAAGTCAGCGTGCCTGGAGGGTTATGGAACATGACTTGCTGTGACATGGGTAGCATAGGTTTGGGTGACTGCAAATTTATGGAGGGCAGAAAGATTTCACCCGCCTCAGCTCATCTGCTGCTGAAACCATCACCCATGACTCCGTCAACTCTAGATTCAACTACTCCAATACACTCCTGGCTGGTCTCCTACATTCAACAGCAATTTATATTTACATGGCATCTTTAATGCAAGGAAACGTCCCAAGGCACTTAACAAGCAGAAAACAAAATAGAACACCAAGCCCCATAGGGAGATGACTTGGTCTTAAAAGAGGAAAGTAAGCTAGAGGAGCAGAGAGGCGTAGATAGGGAATTCCAGAGCTTGGGCCTAGGCAACTGAGGACAGCCACCAATGATACAGGAAATACAACTGGGAATCCACAAAGGCCAGGAATAGAGGAGCTCATATCTTGTAGCGTTATGAGGTTGGAGGAAATTACGGCATCAGGAGTGACAAGGTCAGAGGGGGATTTGAAAACACAAATAAGATTTTTTAAATCAAACCATTGCTGACTGGGTGCCAAATGGGTCACTGACCACAGCAGTGGTAAAGGAACAGGATTTGCTGCAAGTCAATGGTCACTGTCTAAATATAACTGGTCGCCAATTTGAAAAAGATGATTTTTGTGTATAAAATTATGAGGGAAAGTGATAGTGGACAGAATGAAATTATTTCCCTTGGTGGAGAATTCTAGAACCAGGGGACATAGATTGAAGATAAATGGCAGATGGTGTAGCGGAGACATGAGGAAGAACTTTTTTTAATGCAGAGGGTAGTGAGAGTCTGGAATTCGCTGCCCGAGTTGGTGGTGGAGGCACAGGCCCTAAACTCTTTTAAAATGAACCTGGACCTGCACCTTAAGTGCAGTAAGCTACAGGGCTATGGACTGGTGCAGGAAGGTGGGATTAGAAAAGGCTGGCATGGACAAGATGGGCCAAATGACCCCCTTCTGTGCTGTAACCTTTCTATGAGGCAAATTCATTTCACTCAGAGGATCGTGAGTCTCTGGAACTCTCTTCCTGAAAAGGTGGTGGAAGCGGAGTATTTGAGCATTTTCAAGGCAGAGGTAGATAGATTCTTGGTAAACAAGGGGGTGTTAGGTTTTCCGAGGTAGGTGGGATTTAAGTTACTACCAGATATGCCATGGCCTTATTAAATAAAGGTGCAGGCCCGAGGTGCTGAATGGTCTACTCATGCTCCTGCTTCCTAAGACACAGAGTAGTTTTGGTTTACGGCAAATGTGGGAGACCAACCAGGAGTGCATTGGAATAGTCAGGTCTAGAGACCACAACGGTAACAAGTGACGTTACAGAGGTGGAAATAAGTGTACGAGGTCAGGAGCTCTTCTCGGCATCGATTGACATGAAGGTTGCGAACAGCCTGGCTTATTCCCAAATTTTTCTCAGGGAGAAACATGGAGTGAACAAAGTTTGGAGAAGGGACCAAAAACAATGACTTTACATTTGCCAATATTTAATTGGTACAAATTTCTGCTCATCCAGTACTGGAAATTGGGTAAGCAGTCTGATAATTTAGCACCAATGGAGGAGTCGAAAGAAGTGACGCTGAGGTAGAGCTGGCTATCGCAGCTGTACATGTGAAAACTAATGGCATACTTCAGTTTAATGTCGCCAACGGACAGCAGCTGAGAAATAAAAGGTGGCCAATGATCTATCTAGGAGAGGGCACCAGAGGTAACTGCACAAAAGCAGGAAGAGAGGCCATTGCAAGTTGCTCTCTTGCTAAGATTAGAAAGATAAAAATGGAACCACGTGACAGCTGGGCAACAGTGAAATTTGTCATTGTTGTTCCATTCTCTATATCAGTGTTTTCCAAACTTCTTTTGCCCCCCCGGGACCCACTTTTACCAACCAGCAGACCTTTGCAACACACCATTTTTGCTTACCTTTAATGTGACAGGGGAGCCTGCTTGGTCCTCACAATCTCACTCCAATCAGGTTCACAGGAGGAGAGGGCAAAGTGCATATCAGGTGCTGTCTTCATCTTTGTGAGGATGGAAAATCCAACCGTGCACATAGAACAGTACATCACAGAACAGGCCCTTCGGCCCTCGATGTTGTGCCGAGCATTGTCCGAAATCAAGATCAAGCTACCCCCATGTAGGTTATTGTGAAGGGCAATTGCAACAAAATGCATGTTTTACTCAGCACTGGATACTCCTCGGAGACACTACTCCAGAATGCTGACAGCCTCATGGACTTGTGGCATGTTTTTAATGTGCTATTAGAGGTGATTCGCAGAAGTTCAGTCTCTTCATTTAGAGTCAGCTGTAAGTTAACAATTGACTCTGGGGTCTCAAACTCAAAAGGATTTTTCACCCATCTCTTCTCTTTCAAAATCTGAAACTTCTTCTCTGGGAAGTAGTGGCAAAAACTGTTGATCGGTGCAGCCAGATGCAACTGAATACGGTTTGCCAGTCTATTGACAGTTCCCTTACTAACACTGTTTTCTTTGATGTGCCATATCAGTGTGGGGAACATGTAGTAGTTTGGGCTTTGTACTTGCACTTGCCAAACTTTCAATGACTTTTGGAAAGCATCTATTTCTGCACAGTGCCAAAGCAATCATCATCCTTCTCTTGCAATTTGAGGTTCAATTTGTTTAGAATTGAAAATATGTCTGCAAGGTAAGACACAGTTAGCATCCAACTCTCATTTGCCAGTACGTCCCTGCATATAACAAACATGAGCTTTGCATCGGCGCAATTAACAAGTCACCCCTCAAGAAATCATCTTTATATTGCTTTGTTCCCGATTTCAGTTTCTTCTTAGTAGGCTGTTCAGCAGAGGCCCTGGAGCTCTGCATACAGCTCACACGAGCACAGCTTTGTCCTGCTGTCTTCTCTCCTAAGCAGCTCTCTCCAGCAGATTCAGTTGTGAGACCCTGGCCTGTTTGTGTCTCTGATCCTCTCTTCCTTATATCATAACTATCCATCTTCAGTTCTTCATAGTCCTGTTGCGTTGTTTACTGGCAGTTAGAAAATGGTGGAATCTTTCCCCCGTGATTTCATGCCAAAAGCACGGGCGTGCAGGGTGCGTGATGTCAGTGAACATGCCAGACGCGTTACCCGCTCTCTGTCGCCACTTCTGCCTGGGCAGCACAGTGGTTATCACAGTTGCTTCACAGCACCAGGGTCCCAGTTTCGATTCCTCGCTGGGTCACTATCTGTGCGGAGTCTGCACATTCTCCCCGTGTCTGCGTGGGTTTTCTCTGGGTGCTCCGGTTTCCTCCCACAGTCCAAAGATAAGCAGGTTAGGTGAATTGGCCATGCAAAATTATCCTTAGTGTCCAAAAAGGATAGGTGGGGTTACTGGATTTGGGCACAGGTTGGAAGTGTGGGCTTAAATGGGGTGCTTTTTTCTAGGGCTGGTGCAGATTCGATGGGCCGAATGACCTCCTTCTGCACTGTAAATTCTATGACTGTATAGTTTGCATTTAAAGGCCGGTCGCAGGTGGCATTCTCCACTTAAAAGCCGGTTGTCACTGTTAGAAGCTTCCCCCGCGATCGGGAACCCTGCGACAGATTGCTCCTCAACATTTCTAACACCCACCCGCGAGTCATTACCCGCAGTATAAAAAACCCTGCACTATTAGTGTAGATGGGCTTTAGATTGGTTTCACAGGTTGGCGCAACATCGAGGACCGAAGGGCCTGCACTGCGCTGTAATGTTCTATGGTCTATATTCTATATAAATCAATATTAGGGTAATAAACAAAAGTATCTCTTTCCAAAAATGTCTAGTCCTTCCTTACCAGATTCTGCTGTTTAGCCGTCTCCTTCTTCTCTTTTTCTAACAATGCCTGAAGATTTTTCACACGTGTCTCCAAATGAAGGTTCACCTGTTCGAGCTCCCTGCAGGCCTCCTTTAGGAACAGATAACTTGTAAAATTTGAATATAAAGTTTCAGCCAACTATTTATATTCACATTGGTTCACATTACTCTCTCACCTTAATTTCTGTGGTTTCATCTGACATTGTTGATTTCACATTCTGTGCTTCATCAATGACAGTTTTGGCTTCTTCCAGCTAATGGATCAGGGATGATGAGGAGGGAGAGAAAGACGAGAAAGAAAGAGTACATTTCAAACATACTGCAGTAATATTAATTCATATTTTCCACTCTAGCTCAAGTCCATTCCAGACTGACCCTTAATCTTATGGAGTTTCTTTGATCATTTCTCTCACACCCCAGGACAGGAGACAAGGAAGTGGTTGCTGCCTGATCAGCCTTCTCTCCTATCTCCAGCTTCACATCTCTCCACCGCCATCAAAAACGTTTCATTTTTACTTAAATGGTCTGTGCTTCTTTGAACATTTGTCACTCATTCCTCTTATGTTCCAAGTACAGAGTCCTTCTGTCCTCCTTATATCCCCAATTGCTGAAATCAAAATTCATCACAAATTCCTAATCTAGCGTATTCTTGTCCAGGGTTTTGCGATATGGAAGTTTATATCGCCCCTCAATATTCCAACTTC
>NW_027309397.1:20000-25000 GCF_047496885.1 Scyliorhinus torazame | reverse complement strand
CTGCCTGGACCTGCCTCCACAGGCTAAGTCCGACTGGTTTATGACTTGCCACTGCCTGGACCTGCCCCCACAGGCTAAGTCCGACTGGTTTATGACTTGCCACTGTCTCCACCTCCCTCCACAGGCTAAGTGCGACTGGTTTATGACTTGCCACTGTCTCCACCAGCCTCCACAGGCTAAGTCCGACTGGTTTATGATTTGCCACTGTCTCCACTGGTTCATGACTTGCCACTGCCTGGACCTGCCCCCACGGGCTAAGTCCGACTGGTTTATGACTTGCCACTGTCTCCACCTTCCCTCCACAGGCTAAGTGCGACTGGTTTATGACTTGCCACTGTCTCCACCAGCCTCCACAGGCTAAGTCCGACTGGTTTATGATTTGCCACTGTCTCCACTGGTTCATGACTTGCCACTGCCTGGACCTGCCTCCACAGGCTAAGTCCGACTGGTTTATGACTTGCCACTGTCTCCACCAGCCTCCACAGGACAAGTCCGACTGGTTTATGATTTGCCACTGTCTCCACTGGTTCATGACTTGCCACTGCCTGGAACTGCCTCCACAGGCTAAGTCCGACTGGTTTATGACTTGCCACTGTCTCCACCAGCCTCCACAGGCTAAGTCCGACTGGTTTATGATTTGCCACTGTCTCCACTGGTTCATGACTTGCCACTGCCTGGCCCTGCCTCCACAGGCTGAGTCCGACTGGTTTATGATTTGCCACTGGTTCATGACTTGCCACTGCCTGGACCTGCCTCCACAGGCTGAGTCCGACTGGTTTATGATTTCCCACTGGTTCATGACTTGCCACTGCCTGGACCTGCCTCCACAGGCTGAGTCCGACTGGTTTATGATTTGCCACTGGTTCATGACTTGCCACTGCCTGGCCCTGCCTCCACAGGCTGAGTCCGACTGGTTTATGATTTGCCACTGGTTCATGACTTGCCACTGCCTGGACCTGCCTCCACAGGCTGAGTCCGACTGGTTCATGACTTGCCACTGCCTGGACCTGCCTCCACAGGCTTAAGTCCGACTGGTTTATGACTTGCCACTGTCTCCACCAGCCTCCACAGGCTAAGTCCGACTGGTTTATGATTTGCCACTGTCTCCACCAGCCTCCACTGGTTCATGACTTGCCACCGACTCGGCCAGCCTCCCCAGGCGAAGCGCGGGCGTTTGGTGACAATTCCAAGGCAGACCAAGGCAAACACGGCCCCTTGCGCGGCGGGGAGCCGTGCCCGGCCTCGGCGGGGCGTCGGGCCGCCGTTTGGAGCGCCGGCCGAAAACCCGAAAAAAGGGCGAAAATCGGAAAGAATTCGCGCCCGATCGGGCCGAGCGGCCGGCGGGGCGGCAGCCCGGGTCGGTCTCCGCAGACCTGGAGGCTCGAGGGGACCTTTCCGACCAAAGTCCATTTCTCGATTTTCCACCTCCTACCAATCTGCAGGTACCCCGCCAACCCCTCGGGACGCCAAACGCAAATGGCAAATCGGCGGGAGGGCGCCCGGTAGTCCATCCGAGGAAGGCGCTCCAAGTCCCCGCAGATCGGCTTTTTCAAAACCTCATCGGCACTACCGAGGGCAAGTGGTTAACCAGCTGTCCGAGACACTCGACCACAAATGCAAGTGGCAGCTCGGCGGGACCAATCCGCTCCCTTTAGCGGGAACACCCCCACTGTGTCCCCGGTACCACGGCTGGACACGACCTCATACACTTCCGAGGGCAAGTGATTAACTAACGGTAGGGTGCACTTTTCATATATGCACGTGCCCCGTCGGCGGGACCAATCCACTCCTCCGTTCCGCTCTCCTGCAACCTTGGCCCCGGTAAAGCGGCGGCACAGGACCTCATAGACCTCCTGGAAGTCGCCAGAGGCTAAGTCCGACTGGTTTATGACTTGCCACTGCCTGGCCCTGCCTCCACAGGCTAAGTCCGACTGGTTTATGACTTGCCACTGGTTCATGACTTGCCACTGCCTGGCCCTGCCTCCACAGGCTAAGTCCGACTGGTTTATGATTTGCCACTGGTTCATGACTTGCCACTGCCTGGCCCTGCCTCCACAGGCTAAGTCCGACTGGTTTATGATTTGCCACTGGTTCATGACTTGCCACTGCCTGGCCCTGCCTCCACACGCTAAGTCCGACTGGTTTATGATTTGCCACTGGTTCATGACTTGCCACTGCCTGGACCTGCCTCCACAGGCTAAGTCCGACTGGTTTATGATTTGCCACTGGTTCATGACTTGCCACTGCCTGGACCTGCCTCCACAGGCTAAGTCCGACTGGTTTATGATTTGCCACTGGTTCATGACTTGCCACTGCCTGGCCCTGCCTCCACAGGCTGAGTCCGACTGGTTTATGACTTGCCACTGCCTGGACCTGCCTCCACAGGCTAAGTCCGACTGGTTTATGACTTGCCGCTGCCTGGACCAGCCTCCACAGGCTAAGTCCGACTGGTTTATGACTTGCCACAGTCTCCGCCAGACTCCACTGGTTCATGACTTGCCACCGCCTCGACCAGCCTCCCCAGGCTAAGTCCGAGCGTTGCGGTGGCCATGCCAGTGCCGACGAGGTCTGATCCGGTCCCTCGCGCTCCGGAGAGACGTCCCCGGCCTCGGCGGGGCGTCGGGCCGCCGTTTGGAGCGCCGGCCGAAAACCCGAAAAAAGGGCGAAAATCGGAAGAAATTCGCGCCCGATCGGGCCGAGCGGCCGGCGGGGCGGCAGCCCGGGTCGGTCTCCGCAGACCTGGAGGCTCGAGGGGACCTTTCCGACCAAAGTCCATTTCTCGATTTTCCACCTCCTACCAATCTGCAGGTACCCCGCCAACCCCTCGTGACGCCAAACGCAAGTGGCAGACCAGCGGGACGGACCACCGGTAGTCATGCCGGGAATGAGGTCTCGGCGTCGGCATAAGGTGGGTGGATCGGACCCCATCCGGCCTACGGTTCTTTTTCAAAACGGCGCCCCCGGCCCCCGCCGGCGGCGGCCTTGGCGGCCGGGTGGGCGCCCCTCCTCGAATCGCCACCCTGCCCCGGGGTGAGCCGCTTCGCCGCCGCCCGGCGCCGTCAACAACCTTGTCCTGGTTTATGACTTGTCACCGCCGCTGGTTTATGACTTGTCACCGCCGCTGGTTTATGACTTGTCACCGCCGCTGGTTTATGACTTGTCAGCACCGGCGGACGGCCTCTCGCCGCCCTTTGGACGCCCCGGCGGCGGACCGTGACCCCCCACGGCTGGCCCGCGCGGGGCCCGCCACCCGCCCAAGGGGCGCCCCCTGCCGTTCGCCCACCTAACGCACGGCTGGAACAGCACCAAGCCCCGCAGCCGGCCAACGGCGGCACACACTGACCGCAGCCCACCGGAGGCACGTCGGGCCGTGGCCGTACCCCGCCCGACAGCGCCCCCTGCGGGCCACGGACCAGGCGGACGTTGGGACGAGACGATCCCCGGCCGAGGCGCTCTCTGAGCCCGCCAGGGACCGGTGCACCGCCGGCGGACGCTGCACCCGGTACACGAGCGCCCTCTGCCCGCCGGGGACCGGTGCACCGCCGGGGGAGTCTGCACCGGGCCCAGGAGCTCCCTCTGCCCGCCAGGAACCGGGGGGACCGCCGGCGGAGGCTGCACCGGGCCCAGCAGGTCACTCTGCCCGCCAGGGACCGGGGGGACCGCCGGCGGAGGCTGAGCCCGGCCCAGGAGCTCCCTCTGCCCGCCAGGAACCGGGGGGACCGCCGGCGGAGGCTGAACCCGGCCCAGGAGGTCACTCTGCCCGCCAGGGACCGGGGGGACCGCCGGCGGAGGCTGCACCGGGCCCACGAGCTCCCTCTGCCCGCCAGGGACCGGGGGGACCGCCGCCGGAGGCTGCACCCGGCCCAGGAGCTCCCTCTGCCCGCCAGGGACCGGGGGGACCGCCGGCGGAGGCTGCACCCGGCCCAGGAGGTCCCTCTGCCCGCCAGGGACCGGGCGGACCGCCGGCGGAGGCTGCACCGGGCCCAGGAGCTCCCTCTGCCCGCCAGGGGCCGGGGGGACCGCCGCCGGAGGCTGCACCCGGCCCAGGAGCTCCCTCTGCCCGCCAGGGACCGGGGGGACCGCCGGCGGAGGCTGCACCGGGCCCAGGAGCTCCCTCTGCCCGCCAGTGACCGGGGGGACCGCCGCCGGAGGCTGCACCCGGCCCAGGAGCTCCCTCTGCCCGCCAGGGACCGGGGGGTCCTCCGGCGGAGGCTGCACCCGGCCCAGGAGGTCCCTCTGCCCGCCAGGGACCGGGGGGACCGCCGGCGGAGGCGGCACCGGGCCCAGGAGCTCCCTCTGCCCGCCAGGGACCGGGGGGACCGCCGCCGGAGGCTGCACCCGGCCCAGGAGCTCCCTCTGCCCGCCAGGGACCGGGGGGTCCGCCGGCGGAGGCTGCACCCGGCCCAGGAGGTCCCTCTGCCCGCCAGGGACAGGGTGTAACGCCGGCGGAGGCTGCCTCCGGCCCAGGAGGTCCGTCTGCCCGCCAGGGACCGGGGGGACCGCCGAGGAGTCTCTGCCCGTCCCAGATACTCCCTATCCCTACCCCTAACCGTATCCCTAACCCTATCGCCTAACCCTAACCCTATCCCTAACCCTAACCCTAACCCTATCCCTAACTCTAACCCCATCGCCTAACCCTAACCCTATCCCTAACCCTATCCCTAACCCTAACCCTATCCCTAACCCTAACCCTAACCCTATCCCTAACCCTAACCCTATCCCTAACGCTAACCCTAACCCTATCCCTAACCCTAACCCTAACCCTAACCCTATCCCTAACCCTAACCCTAACCCTATCCCTAACCCTATCGCCTAACCCTAACCCTATCCCTAACCCTATCGCCTAACCCTAACCCTAACCCTAACCCTATCCCTAACCCTAACCCTATCCCCTAACCCTAAACCTATCCCTAACCCTAACCCTAACCCTAGCTCTAACCCCATCGCCTAACCCTAACCCTATCCCTAACCCTAACCCTATCCCTAACCCTAACCCTAAC